>NC_056728.1:1347827188-1347937188 GCF_019279795.1 Protopterus annectens
GCTACTGCCACTTCTACTGCCTTTCTAAGGGGGGTAGCTACAAAAGATATTTTGGAAGCAGCCACTTGGAGTTCAGTGCATACTTTTTCCAAGCATTACCACCTTCCTCTTTATTCTAAGTCTAGGGCTGGATTTGCCACTGCAATATTATAGGGCATTTTAGCAGCCCCTAATGCTTTATGATTTTCCCATCCTCCCTTTACCTCTGCTTTGGGATTCTACCCATATGTAAGGACTGCAGCAATGTGAGATGAAGAACATAGTACAGTTTTGTACCTACCATAAATGTAGATGTTCGAAGATCCACATTGCTGCAGTCCAATTTACCCTCCCTCCTTCCCCTCTGTAGTTTGACATGGTTATATGGTTTGGGTGATGGTTGTTGTTGGGTATGTTTTTGGGAGGTCTCATGTTTTTGGGCTGTGGCCTTTCTTTTTAGGGCCTTCTGACATCTGGGGCAAGAAAAGACTGAGGATATGACGTCGGTCATGCGCTTTTATACCCTGACGCTCTGATGTCAGATCTAAGCGCCCATGACCGACGTCAGCCCAATTCTTTGGTATTCGGGCCGACCGAGGACAGCAGACTACCCATATGTAAGGACTGCAGCAATGTGGATCTTCGAACATCTACATTTATGGTAGGTACAAAACTGTACTTTAGAAATATTTAACAGTAAAGCTCAATTTTTTTGGGGGGGTAGGAAAAGGGAAAAGTTAAGTATAGTGGAAAGGTAAAATTAGAAAGTTAAACTTAAAGGTAGGCTAGATATAGTTAGAATCTTATATCCAGGCGGTGGGAATATGTAGATTATAGGTGGCATGTATTTAATGGTAGTATTATTTGTAGAAAGTGACAGAAAAGAGAAAATGTGCTAAGATAGTTATATAGATGTGTGGACTGGGATACTAAAGATTATGGATCTTTAGCGTATTCTACTGAAAGTTTACCAGAGCTGCTCAGAGTTTGGCCTCCTTAGCTAGAGATCTGAAGTCTCTGTGAACAAAATCCATGGCATCCTGTGAATTCTACTGAAAAATAAGTATTTTTATAACCTTCTTTGCATTTTTAAACAGTTTGCAACTGTTTTGCTGCCTACTTTAAACAGTTTTTAATTTTTGTGACTGTGTTTTCTCCACTGCCTATTTACAGTACTTGAACAATTTACATCATAGGCTAGATTCAGACTTGCTAAATCTAAACTGTTTGGCATTTTCTGATCACTAAAGCCAGCCATCTTACATTGAGGGACCTCTGCACTCGTGTGGCAGAAGAGTGTAGTCAAGGACCCATCTGAGTTGGGGATTGTTGGAACAAAGCTCAGTCTTTTGCTTTCCTATTGCCAGATTGTTTGAAAACTGCTTTACTTAGCTGATATTTAAACACAGTGTTTGTGCATAGCTGCGCACCTTGCAACTAGGGTTAGCACTGCCATATATAGACGCCAACGCTTAAAAAGTCACATTTTCTCTAGATAACTGCTAAGGAACTGTCCTAAGCTTCCCTGCTGCTTGGCACGCAATGCAGTTGCACACTGCTGCCCAGAAAACAACCCAGCTGTGCTTTCTGAGGCACCGGCGCAGGTTTCTACCCCTAAACCTCCCATAGATTAGCTGATTTTACTAGTTCTGCAACAGAACCTAGTCCATTTAGCCCACCCTCCACCACTTATTACAGAATACACCTGAATACACCTGGTATAATGGAAGATAAATTTCCAGCTGTTTCTGCAGCCAGCCTGATTGACATGGGCAGCTTGAGGCAGTGTAGCAATTGCCTCATGTATACAAACAACCTACTATGCCTAAAACATGCAAATACACTATGTGTGAGATGTATCTATACTATGAATCTACAGTCAGTGGTCTCTCTTTCTCACATAACAAACCAAATACCAAGCAAGTTCTCAGCACCTACACTCCACCTCCTACACATACCAAGCACACAACATATAAACCCACATACGCTGAGGTACTCATAAAAATATATCAAAAGAGCAAAGACCTCCCAAGTGCAAACCTTCTGCACACAATACGGTCCCAACACCAGCCACTACACATAACAGACGTATCAGTGTCTCACCCAATAAGCCCCTAAAGCAAAATATATCTAAACCAAATGTCTTGGTGACACTATAGTGAGACACACAGATGTCCCCCTCACTAGGCTGGGCAAGGATAAGGTCATAGTCAGCTGCCTGTCTGGTGCCAGGATATGCCAAATCACTCACGCATTCAAGTATCTCAACAGCAAGTACTGTTATCATGTCATAGTCCATGCTAGAGTGAATGACGTGAGCTGTACCTCACTGGACTACATGAAGTGAGACATGACAGAGCTTTCAGATTGTGTGTCCCAGGCAGGTATGCCCTTAGCCCTAAGCAGCATTTTTCCCTCATCTAGGATGATGCCACAGTACAAACAAAAAATTATTGACTTCAACAATTGGCTTAACTTCTAGTGTCAATTCAGGGGGATCCAGTATCTGACAGACTTGGATGATATGGTCAACAGACCACGTTGCTTTGCTAGAGATGGTCTTCACCTGTCGCCTCTAGGCTTTAGGTTGCTGGCAAAGGTATTTTACTCCCCCATCGTGCCTTTTTTTAGGCAATGTCATAAGAACAAAATTCCGGACATAAAAATATCCTCCAGAAACACTCAGGGTTTTGCTGCTTAATGCTAGGAATCTAAATCAGAAACTGCATTCACTTGAAGCCCTTCTCGCCCTGAAAGATGCTGATGTCTGCACAGTCACAAGAGACATGGTTCATGGCCTCAGAGAGTACCCCAGCTGCGCAGGGCTACAATGCCTTCCACACATTCAAACCACACAACAAATGTGAAAAAACCAAGGGAGGAGGAGTATCCATCTTCATTAAAGTCTTCTACACCTCTAGACTGGGTAAACAGTACAACTCCCTAGAGTTACTCCAAGTGCAAATAACTGTACGTCATTGTGAGCTGTAATTCCCCCATCAGGAACCATGAAAACCAGACAGCCTACCTGGACCTACATGAGTCACTCTCAGTACATTCAGATACCCTGGTCATGGCTGACTTTAACTGTCCTTCCATCGATTGGGTAACATATGTGAGCACAAATGCACTCACCCAAAGGTTCCTGGACTTGAACACAAATGCTCTGGAGCAGATAGTCAGCACCCCCACAAGGAGCTCTAACATCCTTCATTTAGCTCTCCAACGTAGGGGTATGTGGGCCCTCCCTGGTAAAGTACTATCATAAATCAGTCTCATTCAAAGTAACAGTCATACCTGGCCCACCCTCAGGAGCAAAAAGGTTAAAACATTTCTCCAAAGCAAACTATAGTCTACTGAGCAATGGCATCAGTAGTTTTAGACACTCTGTGGACACTGACGGCAATGACCCCTAAACTGAGGTATACACAAATATCCTGTATAAACAACTATATAAATGTATAGACTTAGCCGTACCGGAATGGATCAAATCAAGATCCTCACTAAAAAATAAGCCACGTTGGTGGACATCCAGCATAAATAGGTTATACAACAAAAGAAAGAAACTTCTGCCAAAAAACAAGAGGGAACGGTCCCAGCAAAGGAAGAACTCCCACCAAAGCATAAACAAGCAGATTAGACCTCATGTTAGTCTTCTAAAGTTGATTGTGAAACTAAATTAGCACCTCTAGCTAAAGTAAATCATAAAGCATTCTTTATCTATGTCCGAAATCTAAAAGGGAAGGCCCAACTTTATGCCGAACTAGCTGTGAATGGTACCACTTATACTGAACCTGAGGACATCACCAACTTGCCAGTGGACAGGTTTGGTGAAAACTTCTCCACCTGTCTCCAAATCATACCCCATAACATACCTGTCACCAGTCCTCCGCCTAGTATCTCCAGAGAGGAGGTCATAGCCACACTCTCCAAGGCCAAAAAACAAAGTCTCTATGGAACCGGACAACATCCCTGACTGCTTATTAAATGGTCTAAAACAAGAGTTAATGGAACTGCTGAGCACACTCTTCAGTCTCAGTCTGAGCACTGGCTTTGTCCCAGCTGAGTGGAAAACAGCAACCATAATCCTCTTGCACGGGGGGGGGGGTTCCCTGAGAAGAACCCGGGAACTAAAGACCCATAAGCCTAACCAGCCTTCTGTACAAGACCATGGAGAGAATCCTCATCGATCATATGATATAGGTGACCTTCAAACTCTTGACCCAACCCAGTTTGGCTTCATTAAGGGCAGATCTTGGCTGCCAAATCTGGTGGACATCTTCAAGAATATCACTAAGACCCTGAATGAAGGCAAAACAATTCACGCTGCCTATCTCAACCTAGCCAATGCCTCTGACACAATCCCTCGCTCAGGCATCATTGAAAAACTCACCCAGCTGGGGAGTAATTCCTCCAACCGGAAACCCCCAGGCCCAGATGCAGTTCCTAACTTCTGGATAAAAGTATTGACATCCTTGCACAAAGATTTAGCCGTGAGTAAGAACTATTTATATGTGCACCCCGAACAGACACCAACCTGGTTAACAACAGGAAAAACAATGCTTCTACTTAAGATTGAACCTGCAAGTTGTCCTAAAAATTATAGACCGATAACTTGCCTTCCGACGACTTATAAACTATACACCGAAATTGATGCTAACAGAGTTTATAGCCATTTAGAAGAAAATTCAATCATGGCAATAGAACAAAAGGGTAATAAAAGAAAGTCATATGGAACAAAGGATCATCTGTTACTAAATAAAGTCATAATGGAAAACTGTAAAAAGGGGAAGGATGTTAAGTATGGCATGGATTGACTACAAAAAAAGTATTTGATAGTATCCACATTCATGGATAAGAGTGCTTAAAAATGTATAAGATACACCCTACACTGATCAGTTACGTTAAAGTGACCATGAAACAGTGACAGACCACTTTGCAATTAAGCCAAGATAAGGACAAATTATTATTCCAGGGGTAAAAATTCAAAGGGGGTATTCCAGGGTGGCTCCCTGTCACCACTGCTATTCTCTTACCCTTAACCATTTGAGCTGTTTACTTAACAGATTAGGCCATAGTTATAATTTGGCTCCTTGAAAACAACAAAGTGTAAAGACCTCTCATCTTCTCTTTGTCAGTGATTTAAAACTGCATAGCTCATCAGATGAGGAACTGAAAGCAGAACTGCAAGTAGTCAAAACTTTTTTCAGATGATATAAGAATGCCATTTGGTCTTGATAATGTGCAAAAGCAACTTTAAAGCAGGAAAAATGCACCACCAAGAAAACATCAGTTTGGGACAAGAATGTAATATAAAAGAACTTGAGCAAGAGGGAATGTATAAATTCATTTGGGAACTGATGAAGGATCAACAGTAAAACATGAACAAATGTGAATAAAACTTAGTAAGGAATATTTTAGAAGACTTAAATTAATCCTGAAAACAACGTTGACATCTAGGAACAAAATTCAAGCTATAAACCAATTTGCTTTTCCTGTCCTAACTTACGGTTTTGGAGTGATTGACTGGCCCCAAAACATGTTGGATTGATTAAACAGGAAAACAAGAAAGATGTTTCATTCTCACCAAATGATTAATAAAAATCAGTGCATACCAAAATGATATAATCACCGTTCCAAAGGAGGTATGGGCCTCCTTGAAATTGGTTACTTGTATAGATCTGGGATCGTGGGACTGCACACATATCTGCTGACCTCGCAAGACCCAAACGTAGGGAATGTTTTGAAACATGGGGAGAATAAATTTAAGATGACTTCACTGCTTAGTCTAGCAGAAGCATATTGGCGTCAAGCAGTAATGGAAATCAAACTGGATGGCTCAGTGGTGTAGTGGTTAGCATTGTCACCTCACAGCAAGAGGTTCTCCAGATCTATTCTCGGTTCCTTTTGTGCAGAGTCTGCATGTCCTCCCTGCATTCATGTGGGTTTTCTCCGGGTGCTCCGTTTTCCTCCCACGTTTTAAAGACATGCATTTGGAGCATTTCTCCCTGGGCCTCCGCTAAAAATTGGCTCATACCAAGTCAGACTTCATAAAACACGAGCCTGTAGGTGTAAGCAGCAGCAGGTTTAATCACATAAACGCCACACAATACAAAGTGTTTTCATCCACCAGACTTCTTCAGATGTAAATTGAATGAATGAAGGCTGTGCCTGCTTATATACCCCTCCCAATTTAATTAATAGTTAAAACAATTGTTTAATTGACACCAATTAAATCCTGTAACTAAAATATTCGTGACAAACTACCAACTTGCCACAAATACAGATGAAAGTAGATAAAAACATGCACATTTTTTAAAAGAACTTTAAAATAAATATATAAATACTAAAACCATCACAATGTGTTGGACATATAAATAAACTTGAATCAAAAACCAACAAAAGGAACTTGCAAAACAATATATGTACTTATTTTATAGTTTTGCAGCTCTCATTTTTAAAATAGGGGCAATGGATATGTATTCATTCAGCCCTGGGAATCTATTGGCTTCCAATAACAACTGCCAAAATATTTCTCTCATCTCTATCCTATTTTCTCACGGGCCCCCCTCACATCACATTGCACCTTCTCTACAACAAAGAAGCCCCATTTTGCTTGGGGACATGTCAGTGTATGTTTAAACAAGTCATTTTTAATATCTTTGACTCTAGTAGCATATAAATGCTCATAAATCCTCCTTTTGAGTTTATGAGTAGTTTTTCCAATGTAAAATGCACCACAGGTTTTACATAGGGCTAAATAAATCAAGCCTTCACTATTACAGTTGGAAAAACTACTACTTTGAATCTGACGGTCTGTTGACAGGATGTATACAGAATCCTGTCTAAGTATATATGGGCATTGGGCACATGCCCCACATTTGTAGGTTCCCAATTTCTTACATGAAACAATAGAACTGTTATGCTCCAGCAAATCCTTGAGGTTCCTGCCTTTTTTATATGTAAATCCTAGGGTGTTGGTAAACAAAACACCCAACTCTGAATAACACCTAAACCTGCTCCAGTGTTGAGTAATAATGTTTTTAACCCTAGAGGTTCTGTCCGTAGTTGTAGGATGACCTCTTTGGACTCGGACTTCGAAGATGAAAGTCAGAGAGTCAAAGAAATGTTTATATCTGGGAAGTATCCTAACTATTTAACTGATGATGTTTTGGAGGAAGTAAAGATTGGGGGAAAGGATAGGTTTGCCCCTATTTTGGGAACAGGAGATACAAGTGTGATAGTACCAATAAATGTGCAGGGTACCACACAACAACCAGGGCTGACGTTACCAGGGATGAAATCAAGAAACCTTGGGGGTAACTATGTGATGTTTTATAATCAGAATACCTCTAGGGTTAAAAACTTTATTACTCAACACTGGAGCAGGTTTAGGTGTTATTCAGAGTTGGACGTTTTGTTTACCAACACCCTAGGATTTACATATAAAAAAGGCAGGAACCTCAAGGATTTGCTGGAGCATAATGGTTCTATTGTTTCATGTAAGAAATTGGGAACCTACAAATATGGGGCATGTGCCCAATGCCCATATATACTTAGGATTCTGTATACATCCTGTCAAGATACCATCAGATTCAGAGTAGTAGTTTTTCCAACTGTAATAGTGAAGGCTTGATTTATTTAGCCCTATGTAAAACCTGTGGTGGATTTTACATTGGAAAAACTACTTGTAAACTCAAAAGGAGGATTTATGAGTATTTATATGCTATTAGAGTCGAAGATATTAAAAATGCCTTGTTTAAACACACACTGACATGTCTCCAAGCAAAATGGGCCTTCTTTGTTATAGAGAAAGTGCAATGTGATGTGAGGGGGGGGCCCGTGGAAAAATAGGATAGAGGTGAGAGAAATATTTTGGCAGTTGTTATTGGAAGCCAATAGATTCCCAGGGCTGAATGAATATATATCCATTGCCCCTATTTTAAAAATGAGAGCTGCAAAACTATAAAATAAGTATATATTGTTTTACAAGTTCCTTTTGTTGGTTTTTGATTCAAGTTTATTTATATGTCCAACACATTGTGATGGTTTTAGTATTTATATATTTATTTTAAAGTTCTTTTAAAAAATGTGCATGTTTTTATCTACTTTTATCTGTATTTGTGGCAAGCTGGTAGGTTGTCACGAATATTTTAGTTACAGGATTTAATTGGTGTCAATTAAACAATTGTTTTAACTATTAATTAAATTGGGAGGGGTATATAAGCAGGCACAGCCTTCATTCATTCATTTTACATCTGAAGAAGTCTGGTGGACGAAAACGCTTTGTATTGTGTGGCGTTTATGTGATTAAACCTGCTACTGCTTACACCTACAGGCTCGTGTTTTATTATTACCTTCTGCTTTGGGTGCCTGTTGTGGTTTTACTGGTTCTTGGTTCTGTGGCACCCTTTCCTTGGAGTTTTTGGATTACAAGTCAGACTTCATGTTAAATAAATAAATAAAAAACAGAAGTAGATAAAAATCAGGCAACTGAATATGCCAAAAACAAAAGAAAATATAAGGTGAAGGATCAGATTACAAGGCAAGAGATGTGGAAAATGCATAAATGTTGCAAATATAGAAACCTTCTAGAAAAACCTCATGTTGCTCAGGATCAAATGCAGTTATGCAAATGATTCCATCCTGCTCATCTTTTCCCCTTAATGTAGGAAATAATCTTGACTCCTTTGATTACCAACAATTTTATGCAGTGCAAATATGCATAGTCTTGTCTGTGATAATGACAATAAGATCAGTAAGAAAATATAATATACACATAAAGCTCAAGAATGGCATTTTATGTTGGCTTATTGTTTTTGGTTTGACCCCCTGATCGTAGGTTGGACCCTCACCTGTTGTCCATTACATTCGGGCAGTGGGAATCCTAAATATTGTTAGAATGTAGATGATGGAATCATTTTTACTATGTCCCACTTCTTCTTCCTGTCTCTTCCGTATCCAGTAGACACTGGAAGAATAATTTATATCAATCACAGTGTGTGTATTTTCTTATGTTGGACATAAAGGTCTGTTCTTACAACCTTCACTTTCTGATGGACCCCTAGACATCCTCATTAATCACAGTGGCAGAAATATGTCTAGTCTCTTTCCCTCTGTAAAACCACACTGACATTCTGCTGCTCATTTATTCATATCTCTATTCCCACCGTATCCTCCATTGTTAGATTTCTAATGAGTCCTGGGTCATCAGGGTTACGCTTAGGTACCATGTCTCATGCTACTGGAAGTACATCAGTGGCACTTAATTTTAATAATGTTTGGCAGGAATAGTTTACTAATAGCAGGTGCACTCTCCTGAAACTGTAAATGTCCTTCCAGTTCATTGTTGGCAGTATTCATTACGATAGGGATCCCCTGCCAAGGGTGGCCAGACATACGGCCAGTATACCAAAGTTTTTAGATTGCTTTAAGGTATATTGTGCATCACACTTATGCTGCTTGTGTAGTGCAGGGCATAAAAGTGATGTCCAGACATACCATTTTCAGAGCTTCTTTGCTGCCAGGCCAAACGCCATCTCTTGATCATCGGTCTGAACACCCATTCCGTTGCTAGTTCAGCAAGCCGTTTCAGATAAGTGTCCTATTGGGGTTTTTTGATCTTTTTTTAATTTATATTATTGCTTGTGGGGAATTCATGTCATCCAAGAAGGGTAAATGCCAGTGTGGGAGACAGATTCCCCATAAAGACCATCATGAGAAGTGCTTATTTTGTCTCTGTGCTTGCCACAACCATACATCCTGTTCAGTTTGTCAGGCCTTTGTGCCTAAGACTCTCCATAGTTGGCTTTCATCTTTGGCCTTGTATCCAGAGAACCACTGTCTTAAGCTTTTAGCTAAAGACACAATGAAAAGAGCTTCACACTCTTAGGGCAGCCCTCCATGAAGAAGGAGAAGAAATCTAGGTCTGATTTTCTGCTGTGCAGCCTCTGCCAGACGTCTCTCCCGAGGCAAGTGAAAGCCCGGAGGATTGCCCGTCTTTGCAGTTGGATTCTTCTGCTGCAACCCTTTTGGAGGCCGGCATGGATCCATCCTTATGTACATCCTTGGACACCTTGCAGATAACCATTTTGGATGTTCAGGGGAAACCACTGCTGATTATTTCCAAGGAACCTAGGGATGTTCCTCAGATTTTGGTCAAAGAGGAAGTCCCGACTATTGTTATTGAATGCTGTCCAAGGTCTGAGCTTTCTAAGTTTTATAAACTGGATGCCCTCTTGAAGAGAAAGCAAAAGACTAAGCAAATTTCTCCAGTTGCTAAGGACCCACAGAGTGAATGGCAGAATTTTACTTGGGTGTTGTTTAATGCTTTGATGGCTTTGAAAGCTCCTCATGGAGTTTCTGTTCCATCTCCCACTTGGTCCTCCACTGCCCTTAAAAGACCCAGGGAATAGGATTCCTCTGAGGATGAGGTGGATTTAGATGTAGAATCCCTTGCTTATTCGTCTCAGATCCCCTCTTCTTTAGACTATGGGTCTGTAGAAGAAGAGTCTAATAGTCCTGACACTCCTTTTGAGGAAATTTCTTTTGGGGACACAGGCTACAGAATGAAGTTTTTTCAATGGGATTATGCCCCGATTTCTGAGGTACAGAAGAGGTATTACGAGCTCCTGCAAATGGATTCTCCTAGACCTTCTGCTTTTCTTCCTATTTTGGCTGCTTTGTTGGATGCCTTTTCTACTGCATCTAAGGTGCTGATTCCCAGCCCCCTGACTCTTAGAAACTCAGTGGGTTTAAGAAGGTGCCTGAGGACTGTACGTTTCTATATAGGTGTCCTTCTGCTGACTGTTCTGTGGTGTTTGTGGCTTCTGACCAGCTATCCCAGTTGCTGCTTTCTTCTAAGTTACTTCCTTCTGATAAAGACAGCAAAACTATGGAAAGGCTAGGTAAGAAGGTTTATACCTCTCCTACCTTAGCTTTTAGGTTTGTCAATTATCAGACTTAAATGTCCAGATACTTGTTGGGTCTCTTTTCCAAGGCCTTTCAGGTAATTTCTGAGCTCCCAGACTCTGAAGGCAAGTCTTCTGCTTTTTTCCTGTTAGGGACTTCTTCCCAGGTGGCTTGCCATTCCATTAAGTATAGTTATGATGCAGCAGATGCTTCTTCTAAGGCTGCTGCCTTTGGTTCTGTGATGAGGAGATATTCCTGGCTTCAGCTTCAACCTTTGCCTCTTTTTGTCTTGGTCGATGCTACTCTGAACAACAAACACTTGTTTTGTGAAGCTGCTGCTGATTTGTTTAAGTCTCTTCAAGAAAAGGGCAAGGACTTGCAGGAACTTTTGTGTCTCCTGTGCCTATATTTCAGAGAAACTACCCCCAACAAGCTAGCTTTTGTTTGTAGGCAGTCTTGCCCTCTCCACAAAGGTAAGTGTGGGAAGCAGACTCCTCCTGCTAAAGCTACCCAGATGTTTGTGCCACAGAAGTCTCCTTTTTCTGACAAACCAGGTGCTATCTGACTATCCTGTTCTTTTCAGCCACATTCCTCTTTCTCGTCATCTTTTCCTTTCTCTTCTTGTTTGGTTAATAATTGCGCAGGACTCCTGGGTTTTGTCCGTTATCCATCTAGGGTATTTCATGGTTTGGAAATCTCTTCCCCCTTTTATGAGCATTCCTAAGCCCCCTCAAGAGCAGGTGCTCTTCTTTCCAGGGGTTCTACAGGATGTCTTGGCTCAGGAAACTATTCCGGAAGTTCCAGTTTCCCAAAGAGGGAAGGAGTTTTACTCCAAAATATGTTTTGTGCCCAGGAAAGAGGGCACTTGGAGACCTGTTCTGGACCTCTCATCTAAACATCTTTCTGAAGGCCTTTCTTTTCGATTGTTGTCCCTTCAGATTTTGTTCTCTCTTCTGCTTCCTCAGGCTTATCTGGTGTCTCTGGACCTCAAGGATGTATATCTTCCTATGCCAATTCATCCCCTTTTCAGAAAGTTTTCACGTTTCTATGTTGCTTCCTGGCATTTTCAGTTCTGTGCTCTGCCTTTTGGCCTTTCTACTACCCCAAGGGTATTCACGAAATGCCTCAACTCCTGTGATTGCTTTTTGCAGGCTAAAGGGGATCCAAGTCTTTCCCTACTTGGATGACCTCCTGTTTCAGGCATCCACTCCACATACTTTGTTGCAAATTCTTCATTTTGCCGTCTCCCTTCTGCAGAGCCAGGGGTTCACTATAAATTTCAAAATATCCTTTCTGACTCCTCGTCAGGATCGCATCTTTCTAGAGTGCAGGATCCAGACTGTTCCTATGCTGGCATCCCTGCCTCCTCCCAAGGCCCTAACTCTCATTTCTTTTTTTTCTGTCCCTTCTTTCTCTGGCTTCAGTAACAGCTAGGGAATTTCTGAGTGCTCTTGGGTTCATGGCTTCCACCATTCCTATGCTCCCTTTTGCCAAACTCTACATGAGAAAACTTCAGTGGTTTCTAAAGGCAATTTGGCTTCAGCATTCTCACCCCTCAAAATTTTAGTTCCTCTTCTTCCATGTCTCAAGCAGGAACTTCAGTGGTGGATTCAGCAGCTATCTCTAAATCCAGTGCTCCCTTTTCATCGACCTCTTCCTTCTTAGGAGCTGTTTACAGACACTTCAGACATGGGTTGGGGATCAGTATTTGGCTCCCTAAAGGTGCAGGAGTCTGGTCATCTCATCAACAGAAAGACCAACGTCAAGGAAATGAGAGCTCTTCTGCTGGCTCTTGTCTTCTCCCCAGGACCTCTCAAGGTGTTTTCAGACAATACCACAGTTAGGTGGTATATCTACAAATTGAGAGAGACAAGGTCTTATCTTTTTTGCCAATTAGCTCTCCTAGTGTGGGAACTAGCTATCCATGATTAAGTGACACTTCAGTCATTTTCATTCCCTCAGGTAAAAACTTTGACAGACTGAGCAGGTCCATAACTCAGTCCCATGAATGAATGCTTCACAGGGATGTGTTTCTAGACGTTGTCCACCAGTGGGATACTCCTCAAATGAATATTTTTTGACTGATCTCTGAACAGACTACTTCCTCTGTTTGGTGCCAGCGTCCCAGGTCCTTTGGTTTGGAAGGTGGACGCCCTGTAATTTTCTTGGAAGGGGATGTTTCTTTATGCCTTTCCTCCCCTTCCCCTCATTCCAAACTTTCTGTTAAAAATACAACAGGATGCTCCAGAATCTGGTTGGTGACTCCCTTTTGACTGAGACAGCATTGATTCCCTCTTCTTCTGCATTTAGCCAAGAGCAGTCATTACAGGTTACATCACAGGGTGGACCTACTGACACAAGACAAGAGATTTCTCATCTGTCCACTCTTCAACTGACTATGTGAGTGATAGGATTTTGATTCTATTGTCACCTTTTTCTGAGGACATGCTTAGGGTCCTGCAGGAGGCCAGAAAACCCACTACTAGGAAATCCTACTTATCTAAATGGAAGAGGTTTTCTGTTTGGTGTCTTTCTCGTAACCTGGATCTGCTTTTTGTGGTTGTTCCTTTGGTTCTGTCTTATCTGTGTGAACTGCTTAATGCTGGGTTGGCTTGTTCTTCTGTTAAGGCTCGCTTATCAGCTATTTCTGCTTGTCTGCCTTTAATACCTCCTTTAGCTTGTAGATTTGACCCTAAACAATCCCATAAAGGTGTCCTTTATATTAGGCCTCCCAGAAAGCCTGTTCCTCCTCCCTGGAATCTTAATTTTGTTTTTGAAAAATTGACCCATGCTCTTTTTGAGCCTTCAGCTTCAGCTTCCTTGCAACATTGCTCTTAGAAGACTGTACTTCTCTTAGCCCTTACTTCTACCAGACGGGTGTCTGAGCTTCAAGCCCTTATGGCTTGTCCTCCTTTTTTGGTGTTTCATAAGGGCAGGGCGTCCCTTTGTACTAATCTTTCTTTTATGCCCAAGGTGGTGATTGAGTTATCCCTTAATCAGGTCTATTAATCTGATCACTTTTTTCCCTTCTCCGCAGTATGCCAGTGAGAATGTATTGCACACATTGGATGTGCATATAGAACTCTGTTTTTATTTGACTAAGACCAAGACTTTTTGGAAATCTGATCAGCTATTTGTTTCTTTTCATCCTAGGTCTTTAGGACTGGCTGTGTCCAAGCAAACTATTTCTTAGATTTCTAAAGCTGTTTCATTTTGTTATTCCTTTTATGGTAAGAGCCTTCCTTCTTCTGTTAAAGCTCATTCTACTAGAGCTGTGAATTATTGTGGAGCTTTTTTCAATGGTTTGGATACTAATTCATACATTTACCAAGCACTACAAGTCAGATGGAATTTCCAGAGCTAGAGCTGGTTTTGCTAGGGCCATCCTTCACTGGTTCCTGGAGAGCTCTGCTGGTTCTTCCTCCTCCCTCTCTTCTTCCTGAGCTTTGACACTCTCCCTATTGTAATGAATACTGCAACAGTGAAATGGACATAGTACAATTGTGTCCTTCTCTTCACTGTTGCAGTATTCACTCCCTCCTCCCCCGGTCCTTTTCTCTTCTGGATGTACTGATTATCTCTATTTTCCTTAGACTGTTGTTCCTATTGGGGCTCCCAGTTCTTAGGATGGTACATCTGGATGTCACCTTTTTGCCCTATGCTACTTGAGGAGCAAATGTGTGATGTATGGCGTACCTTAAAGCAATCTAAAGGCTTTGGTATGCTGGCCAGACTTCAGGCCGCCCTTGGCAAGGGATACCTTTTGTAATATGTACTGCAACAGGGAAGAAAAGGACATCTGCCATTATGGTAAGATCTTGTACATCTGTACTTTAATGTTGTTTGGGAGCAATAATTTAATAATGATAAGTACGCTGTCCTGAAACTAACTACAGAAATCAATGCACTCTTTTTTTGAAATGTTACCTAAATTCATATATCTAAGACTGTGGTTGGATTACTGCCTTAGTTTTTCCCTGATATGAGAAAAACTAATTCAACAGTCTGCTTTAAAATCAGAACAGCTGAACAACCTGGACAGATACTCCTTGTTTACAGTTGCTATATTAGCACTTATTTCAAGTACTGCATTACAAGAATATTGTCCTTACCTCCCTCCTATATTATTGCTCATATATATTAGTATTAGTCAATCTACACAACATTACAAACCTAGTCAATAAACCATATTCAAATGTTTGGTCCATCTTTGAGGAGGGCGTTACATAAGATAAACCGAGAAAGAATTTGAGGCTGCCCATCCAGTTATCTGGGTTGACTTTGAAGGCAACAAGAATGCTACTCCGTTGACATGTAATGGAAGTTTGTTCCAAAGATGGGGATACACTGAGGTGTGAATTTATCACACCAGTGTGTCTTACTAATCTGTTGATAAAGGTTTAGATTCTGGATACATTAGGAACCATTTGTTCTACAAAGGAATAGGAGGTCAAGTAGTGTCATGTTTTCCATGGCTCGAAAGGCTGTGCATAGTTCCCCTTGGAGAAATCTATATGAAACAGAGTACAAGGAGAGGACTGCCAGTCTGATTATCAGAGAGTTGTGATGCCGTTGCTCTGTATAGTTGTGAACCTTTGAGATTCTTCAGTTTAACTGATATCTAAACAAGTTGTTGCTCAGTGGCAGACTCATATTTTCTTTTTTTTCAGTAATGTTTTATTTTCCTTTCATATTGTACACATAGTAATTTGACAGCTAAAAATCACAGTGTTATTTAAAACAATATACAATAAAACCGTTATTAAAAACATACAGGAACCATCAAGGAAATGAAAGACTGTAACAGAACTATATAGACTATATACAACAAGTGCTACAAAAAAGAAGCAATTGGTAAAAAGAAAACAGAGCCATATTACTGAGTTACAAAAAGGAGGTAAATTCTAGGAGTCGCGGTGGTGCAGCGGTAGCATTATCGCCTCACAGCAAGAGGTTCTCCCGTTCAATTCTCGGCTGGAACGCCTTCTTTGTGGAGTCTGCATGTCCTCCCCGTAGTCGAGTGGTGTTCGAAAGACATGTATGAATGGGCGTGCCTTCATTGAAGCTTGGGCGTCGGGCTGGCACCTCGGCACCATGAAAATCGACTGCCAATCATTAGCGGACTGGAGTTCCGCTGTGGCGACCCCTAACTGGGAAAAAATGAAAGAAAAACAACAACAACAAACATCTGTATAATTGGAGATCAAGTTGAACTTTCTAGCTACTTGTATTAGTTGGAGCAAAATATCTTTACAGCTTGATTTAATCTTTTAATATATGTTCAAGGAGAAGATTCCAGTATTGCTGATAATAGCAATGTTTATTCATATTCTTTGTTATAAGTTTATGTGAGGATACATATTTAACAGCCATATTTCTGAAGCCTATCCAAGATAGTTTAGAGGGGCTCAACCAATTTTGAATAATGTATAATTTAACTAAGGCAAAAAGAGTAATTCAGGTGTGCAGTTTTTGCTTTGATAATTTATGGGTAGTGATATTAAGAATGGCAAACTCCCAAGACAGTATTGATTTTTTTATAGCCCATTTTTTCTAGTCTCACCTTTAGAGAGCACCAAAGTTTATGCATTTATGTACAACTCCATAGAATATGCAGTAAATCAGCTTTGGGAAATGGGCAGCATGGGCATTGAGAAGAGATATTTGAATTGAAAGTATTAAGTTTCACTGGTGTATAGTATGCATTATTACTAATCATTAATTGTATATAAATGAGATTTTTGAATGGAGTCAGTTTGAGTGGAATCAATCGCTTTAAATTTCAGCTCATCCATGAGTTCCTTGTTCATTTCATTCCTGTACTTAAGAATATAACAGAGATATTTGGTATTTAATTGAGGTAATTAACTTATAGACACTGGATGCCATCTTTTTTTGTAAGATAGAGTTTTAAGTAATATTATGCAGGTATTGATATCAGATGTATTAATATCTGAGACTGTTATCAAAGCAGATGAGAGCTCTCTAATTTTCCTTAGTATTATGTTATAACTGTTATGTAAGTTGAGGGCTAATCCAACTTGTTCAATGGATTTCTCCCTGTTGAATATCCCATAAGCTGTAGTTTTTAATAAGTGGGTATTTTTCCAAGTTAATCGTATTACTGTTTAATTTAATATTTGGGTTCAGGTGAATAGGCTGTAACAAAGTAAGGGTCTTGTTTAAGTTTAAAGTTTCAAGGAGATTCTGAAATACTCTGACTTTATGTATTAGAAAGGGATGCAGTTCTCTAATCTAAGAAAGGGAAGAGCTTTTGGATTAATATTAGTCCCTTTACCATGTTCATACCAAATTTTAATCCAGAAAGAGGTCCATTCTTTGCTATTGGGCCTGAATTCCAAAATTTGTATAATTGTATTAGAACAAATTATGTCATAATACAACAATATTTAAATGAATATTCCATACAAATCACAGATTCTGGGAAATCAGTTTCTTTATGACTTGAAGGCTTTACAGGAAAAAATAAGAGATTTAGCTTGATTTATTTCATAGTTAGAAATTTTAGAGAATTTCTCAACTGAGGGTATGATTTTATTTAAGTCTGTATTTGGAAGTTCAGAATAAATATTCAGATTATCAGCAAAGGCTGATAAGGTTACTTTATTGCTCAAAATTTTAGAGATATGATGAAATGTTTTTTGGGATATATACAAGAATAGGGGCTCAATATATACACTAAAAAGGTAAGGGTATAGGGGCAGCCCTGTCTGGTCCCATTTAAATTGCTAATAGGATTGGAGACTATTTTATATATATATATATATATATATATATATATATATATATATACAGAGAGAGAGAGAGAGATATGAATTATTATAGAGTACCTTTATCATATCAATAAACTCTCTTGGAGTATTATAGTAAGGTAGTGTGACAAATAGAAAATTTAAATCAACTTTATCAAATGCTTTGCACACAGCCAATACAAGGGCATACCTCAAATTTCTGTCATGTTTAAGGAACTAAATCATTGAATATAGTGTCAAAGTGTTGTCCCACTTCTGCCTATTATTCATAAAGCCAGAATGTTCAGATGATATAATCTTAGGCAGAACCTTCTTAAATCTTTCTGCTAACAGTGTGGACATAATTTTTATATCTACATTAATCAAAGAATTTGGCCTGTAGTTGAAGCGGATTAGATTTATCAGTTATGTTTTGGAATAAAAATAGTTTTTTGAAATATTTTGATAGAGATCACTAATACCATGCTGTCTCCTATAACTGAAAATTTTCAGGAGGATGTTTGATAACTTCTGGATGAAAACCTTGTAAAAGACCGCTGTATACCCATCTGGACCAGGAGCTTTGCTTGGTTTCAGTTTATTTACGACCTATAGAATTCCCTGTTGCATGAAGGGGACTTTAAACCATTTTTTTTTGTATTTCAGTAATTTTCGGGAAGTTGAGGTAGTTAAACTCCTCACAATCAAGATTTTAAGCTTGGTTGTTAGATGGGCCATAGATCTTCATGTAAATCATTTCAAAAATGTTCAGAATTTCCCAGTTAGTATTAAATGACGTACCTTCATAATGTATTAAGGATAACCTGGGGATTACTTGTTTAATCTTAATTGTTCTCACTAAGATTTTTGAGGGTTTTTTCCCCATTCAGAGTATTTAGCCAAGAATTTAATTTCCTGAAACATATATTGCTGGTGGTGCATTAGGTATAATTCTTTCTGTAATGTATTTAATTGAGACTCCCTTTTAATCCAGGGCAATTTGAGTCTTCTTTTCTATCTCATTTATTTCAGCTACTAATTTATCTTCCCTCTCTTTAGATAATTTCTTCTAATATGTTGCTTTTTGAATTAGGACCCCTCTTATTTTAGCTTTACACGCTGCCCATTGGACATCGTAAGGGATGCTAATATTTACTAAACTATTCTCTAGTTCTTCTAAAATATTTGTTATCTCTTAAACCACATCATCCTTGTGCAATAAGTTAGGATTCAGAGATCAATTCCAGCCTAAAACTTCTGAACTAATTTTATTAGCCCTCTCAAGTTTTAATGTGATTTTGGAATGGTCCGAAAAAAATCTTGGTTCTGTTAAATATCTAATTTCTTCCTTCAGGAAGGTTTCTGAGACCAGAAAAAAAATCAATTATTGACCAGGATTTATAGCATTTTGAGCAATATGTAAGTTTGTCTTTTAATGGGGCATTACCACCAAAAGAAGAAGGGTCTATAAGATTAAAGTCAGACATTAAGTTGGCCAGAGCAAGTGAAGCCTGACTGTTATGAGTTACACTTGCTGGTTTTATTTAATATTGGGTCTGTTACTGCGTTCCAATCACCACCCAAGGTATAATAATAATCAGGGAATCTGTTCAGTAGGTTGTAGGTTTCAAGAATAAAATCTTGTTGTTTTGTACACTGGCCATATACATTCAGAAACAGGACGGGTTTGGGAAATGGGAATTTTGAGATACACAAAGGCACCACATAACATTTACACCCGATTCTTGGGTATTTTTTTTAAAACTAGAATTGGCACTCCCTTGGAATTAGTGTTACACCCTGATGCACTTTTTGCTTATTATGTAATCTGTTCACGTTCCAAGAATCAATTAAACACATTTCTCCCTTCTATTTCCTCTTGATTAAATCTTATTTTAATGGCTTCCTTCTCCATAGCATTATAGGCAAGATACACCAAATTAGCAGGATTTACCTTTAAGACTGCAGCATTTAACCCTTTCAGAACTACTCCGGTACCTAACCACCTAACCATCCTTTCTGAGAGAGTAACATACAGGGATAAAGGTAAATAAGACCATCTTGAAAAGTAAACCGGTATTGACCCTTAAGCCCATCACTAATAAATTCTTCATAGTTTTTGAAAAATTATTATACAAAAACCTAAGTATTCCTAGATTCACCATCCTTTAGCAATGCACCGCTAACCCTTCAGCTCCTGAAGATAAGGTAGTGCCAAAAATATCATAGTTTCATTGTATTGAAAGAAATTCAATCATTAAAATAGTAACAGCAACACTAATTCAAAATGTCATCTGTATCAGATACATCAATAAAAGGATAACTATATTTACAGCATTAGGACTGTGACCATTTTCGCCAGGAAAAGTATTTATCAGACCAAATTTTAAATGCCATAGATAAAATTTTATACTAAAATAAAATAAGATGTTTTTAAAGAGAGTGATTAGTATTATCTGTTTGTGACTAAGCAAGGAGCAATCATTAACTAAACATAAACAAGAATTCATAATTTCTGTTCTCGGAATGTTTGTTTTCAATACTAATGAAAAGTAATTTGTGTAGAAAATACTGACAAGGCAGTACATACACGGCAACAAACTTTTTGCAAAGGTAAGCAAACAATTACAGAGAATATTTCCTAACAACGTTTTCTTATTTGCCTCACACTTATGTATCAGCAAGAGATCAGTAAAACTCCACCTAAAATAAAATTAACATAAATTAACTTATATGTAGTTTAAGTATTACTTGTGTACAATAATTTCAGGAATGCATATTAGATACAAACTATCCTAATATTCAAGAAAACTATACAGCAGCAAAAGAGTTATATTTTGAACCAGTCAATCATAGCAAGTAGGCCTATTGCGCTTGTCCATCAAACAGCTTTTTAAGGCAGCGTAACCTCTCAACTTGGTCATGTCTTACTCAATTCTCATCTTATAGTTACACATTTAAAAACTTTCCATTTTATCACCAGTACTGTTTACTACGCAGAGTACTTGGTTAATGAGCCATTTAAACTTGTTAACTTCATACCCAATTGGAACTGGCAATTCAGCAAATTGCAGCTGCACAATTTTACATAATTTTGCTTTAAGATTAATGTTATTTCCTTCCCCTTTCCTTTTAAATATAGATTGAATTACCACAGTGCAAAGACAGTTATGAAGCTCATTGGGAATTATTAAGAGGGGAAAAAAAACAGAATTTTGCATCTGGCCAGACAGTTGTTTCTGTAACATAAGCATAGTATTTAACATGCTTTAACCCTACACTCCCACAACTAATGGGTTCATTCACTCACCAGCATAATTGTTCCCCTCGTTAAAAATGCTGAAGGGCATAACTTGAGGAAATGTTAACTAAAAGATTGCAGCAGTATTGAGCTGGACAAATGACACGTATACATTTTACAATAAACCAGCTCTATAGTCCTAGCGTACCCCATTCCACAAAAAAAAAAAAAGAAGAAATATTAAAACAGTCAAACAAGTAATCCATCAAGTAGAACATTACTTAGTAAGTCTCACCTTCCAGAGCTTTAACTTTTAAAAATTTGAACCTTTCAGTGTAGTGCCACTAGCTAAAAAGGGACATCCATTCTCGTCTTCAAAAACAGGTTTTAGATAGAAAAAAAACAGTAACGCAGAAGATTCTGACAGAGAACTCTCCATTTACTAGATGATAAAACAACATAATTTTAATAATTTCAATTGTTCAAAACCCAGTATACAGCTTACATTTGCCATACATTTATATAATCTATTTAACAAACTAGAAGAGGTCCAGTGTGTCACGGATCCTTTCCTGCATGAAGGTAAGCATGGCTTCTTTAAGAAGAGAAGGAAGGTGTTACTGCTATTTGGGTTTCCCCCGGAACCAGAGCTTAAAGTAACATACCTCCTTCAGTTTTGAGTTATAAGAGGTCACTTTTGGTTGGAACGGAGAATTAATAAAACTAGTTTCTCTATTAAGAAACTAAGATGTTAGGTTGTCAATCTCGCCTTCATTCTTGCTGGATGGGTTCGGAGCCGATCCTCGGCTCCGACTCGGCACTTGCTAAGCTCGAGAGTCACTTTTACCAGCTCGAGGCAGCCCCATATCCCATGATGCAAGGCGTTAAATACCCAGATCTCGTTTGCCGCTTCACTGATGAGGTACTCCTTTTACCAGCTCTTTGTAAGTGTTTTATTATACACATTTTAGTCACCCCATTCCTAACATTTCTCACTTTTATTAGGTTTTTTGTCATTTTTAGATAGTTTTACGGTCTTTAGCTAGTTTTACTATTTCCCTAGTTCTTTTTATTTAGTCAGGCCTTCATCCCCTCCCATCCCTTCTTGTCAGGGTGTGTGTGTGGGTTTATTTTTTACTCATTTAAGTTAAATATTTCTGATTCTGGGACTGTGTGAGTTGTGTGTGTTTTGTGGATAGCACTATGTCCAAAGAACAGAGGGTCTCAGGCTTCAAGAAGTGTGACTCGTGCTGTCAGAAGATGTCTCTGACAGACGGTCACACTTCTTGTATCTACTGCCTGGGACCTCTCCACCTGCAGGACTCCTGTGCTATTTGTCACTCTTTCAGCCAGAGAGTCCTGCAGGAAAGGAGAAATAAATTAATTTTGAGAGGACTTCTCAAACCGGAGGGCTCCCCAGCCAAGTCTGCTTCGGGCAAGCCCTCTAAGACCTCCAAGGCCCAGGCTTCTGCTTCTAAGCCTCCGGCCTTGGCTCCGACTCCTTTAGAGTCGAGATCGGCTCCGGCTGGAGCCGATATAATTTTGACTAAATCTTCGGCACCGATGGTTATCGGTGCCGATACTTTAACTGCCACATTGGTGTCGGCTCCGACCGGCTCCGATCACCATGTGGCTAAGGCTTCGGTATCGGCGCTGACCGGCTCCGATACCATTATTTCCTTGCCTGTATCGGCTCCGGCCAGAGCCGATACATCCTTGTCTAGACTTGGAGCCGAGAAGCTGTCGGCTCCGTCTGGAACCGAGGGTTCTTTGGCTCCGATGCTTCCGTCGAGGAAGCGGTCCAGGTCTCCCTCTTTGGAGCCGATACTGTCGGCTCCGGCCTCTCCTCTTCTTTCAGAGCGGAGCCATTGGAGCCGATCATCTAGGTCTTCCAGGCTTTCAGACCATGATTTGGAGAGAGTGGTAAGCAGATTGTTAAAATCACAGGCACTATCCCAAATGCTTCATAGTCTGTCTCAACAGATGACTATTAGTCCACACCCTCTTCAAGTTCCTCCTTCGACTCTCCTCCAGAGCTCGGAGCCGGAGTCTATGGGAATAGTCACTGCTATGGCTGCGGGGCAGATACCCCCCCTTTCTGCTCCCTCAGCTTCTACTCTTATCTCCTCTTCGAGACCTTCCTTGGGGGGATCCGGTGGTCGGGCTTCCCTGGTCTGCTCCGAGGGAGTGAGTGTCATCGGACCCTTGTCCGACCCTGCTCTTCCCCTTGGAGCTTCGGCCTTGGTGAGCTCGGCCCCGACATCTGCCTCAGAGCCTTCCCTTTCGGTGGGCCCGGGGGTCCCTGTTTCTTCGGAGCGGGGTCTCTCGGATCTCCCTGGGAGGGGAGCCTTCGAGGTGATGAGGAGTGTGCTGGCCCCTGGGCTCAGTCAGCAGTCTATCCCCTTAGCTCCTCCCTCTACGGTGCCTGTAGATGTCTCTTCTCACTCTCTTGCTCCAGGACCGAGAGATCCACCGCCTCAGGTTTCCCCATTGGGAAGAACCCCCTCTTCCGAGGATTCTCCTGATCCCTCAGCGTAAGAGGACCTGTAAGAGGAAGCACCTAGACTCCCCCGAGTCTACTACTTCAGATACTGACTTAGATGAGTCGGAGGGGTCCCCCTAGATCCCCCTCTGAGGATGTCTCATTTTCAGACATCCTAGAACTCCTAAAACAGAGGGGAAACTGGCCTTCCATTAATCCCTCCGAGGATGAGTCTGTATACCTAGAGGCGTTGGGATCTCGACCCTCCACCTCCTGGGTGTCTCCGCCTTTTGACCCCCTCATGGAGGTGATAGCTCGGAAGGCGTGGGCATCTCCTGATTCCGTAGAACCAGTTCCCAGGAGGCCTTCTAAATTTATTACAGCCCCTTCCGAGAAACAATTTCTTACAAAAGGTGTCCCTGTTGATGCCATGGTGGTGGTGGCCGCCACCAAGAAGGAACTTGCAGATCCTTCCGTACCAGTCCATCCTCCTAACAAGGATTCTAGGACCATGGACAGGTATGGTAAGCGGATGTTTTCCTCAGCGACCTTTGCCATGCGTTCGCTGAATTATTTATGTCACTTCACCAGACTTCAAAGGGACATCCTTAAAGAATTAGGTTAAGTAGTACAGGATCCTACAGCTGCAGGGGCTCAGGCCAAGATTGCTTCCCAGCTAGGAATCCTTAACTCCATAACCAACTCCTCCATGCGGCTCATTTCGTATGCAGCAGATGGAGCGAGTAGGGCTGCAGGGACAGGAGTGGCTCTTAGACGTCAGTCCTGGATGCGGCTCTGTAATTTTGCAGATCCCTTTAAGGCATCCTTCACAAACTCTCCCTTCAATGGATCAACTTTGTTTGGTCCTCAGGTGAAGGATACGTTGACCAGGTGTGAGCAAGACGGCAAGACTCTTTCTGCCGTAGGAGTCCGTTTTTCCACCCCTTCTAGGCCTTACCCTAAGGGACAGAAGGGTGGAAAGATGTGGTTCCGTAAATCTCAGGGAGTCACGCCGGACACACGTGGTCAGTTTACCCCTAGGGGCAGAGGGGGTAATAATAACAGACGCCACCCTAGAGGCAGAGGGGGTCCGCAAAACCAGGGAAGCAGAGAGCCTCTCTCTGACAAGCCCTTCCAGCATCCCTGAGGTGTTGCCCGACTGTCCATCCTTGGAGGCAGTCGGGGGAAGATTATCGCTGTACCCAGAAGCCTGGCTTTCCCTTTCACAAGACAAATGGGTACAGTCGATCATATCCGAGGGTTACAAGATTCCTTTCGAGGAAAGTCCCTTCTCTCACAAAAATTCCCTTCCAGATGTTCCACCCGGGCTAAGGGAAATCGCAAAATTAGAAGTATCAAAGCTTCTACACAAAAGGGCCATTCAGCCAGTTCCAACAGACCATCCAGAGCCCGGAATCTACTCAAGGTTCTTTTTGGTTCCCAAAAAGACGGGAGATTGGAGACCAATACTGGACCTCAGCAGGCTCAACAAGTCTGTGAAAAAGACAAGATTTCGGATGGTCACACTTCAATCGATTTTGCCCTTCCTGGGCAAAGACAACTGGATGTGCTCAATAGACCTTCAGGATGCGTACTATCACATAAAAATCCACAGACACTCCAGAAGGTTTCTCCGCTTTCGGCTGGGGTCCAGTCATTTTCAGTTCAGAGCCCTGCCCTTTGGTCTCACTACAGCCCCCAGAGTGTTCACCAAATGTATGGCAGTGGTCATGGCTCACCTGAGACGTCAAGGATTCCAGGTGTTTCCGTATCTCGACGACTGGCTCCTCTCAGCCACCACCAGGCATCAACTTCTCCAAGCCAGGGATTACACCCTAAATCTCTGCACTCAGTTAGGAATTTCGATCAACTACGAAAAATCCTCCTTACTGCCCTGCCAGTCTATTACTTTTATAGGTGCAAATTTGGACACTGTTCGGATGTCAGCAAACCTCACAAGCCAGAGAATCCTAGATATCCAAAGCCATGTGCGGATCATCCTTACCAGCAAAAAGGTGCAAGCCAGACTGGTCCTAAAAGTTTTGGGCCTCATGGCAGCTGCCATTACTCTTCTTCCTTTGGCCCGCTTTTACATGCGTCTCCTTCAATGGATGTTGTTCACCCAATGGTCCTACCAACAACTTCCCATGCGTCATCAAATTCTGGTGACACAAATTTGCAAAAACCACCTATCCTGGTGGATTTCTTCTCCCCAGGTTCATCAGGGCAGACCCTTTGTTTCCCCGGCCCCGGTAGCCACAGTCACTATGGACGCCTCCCTGATCGGGTGGGGGGGGTCATTATCAGGGCAGGATGGTTCATGGGACATGGCAACCGTTCGAATACCACCTGCACATAAATGTCCTAGAGATGAGAGCGGTGCTTTTAACGTTGCAAGCCCTCAACGACTTTCTTCCCTTGGGAACAATTGCAGTTCACACGGACAACATGTCCGTAGTGTGGTACATCAACAAGCAGGGTGGAACCAATTCCTACCCCTTGTGTCGAGAGGCTCTCAGACTTTGGCAATGGGTGATCTCCTCTCATCGGTTTCTGGTAGCAACGCATATCCCTGGGAAAACCAACGTTTTAGCGGACAGATTGAGCAGAGCTATACTCATGCCTCACGAGTGGTCTCTCAAACAATCTATAGTGGAGGAGATTTTTCAGAAGTGGGGCCGCCCATGTTGCGATCTTTTTGCTACTCCCCAAAACAGCAAATGCCCAGCCTTCTTCTCTCTCTTCCCACTTCCGGGCCATCCCCCAAGAGACGCTCTTACCCAAGATTGGCCCCAGGGACTTCTTTATGCCTTTCCTCCCTTTCCATTGATACCACAGGTACTCCAGAAAGCTACCGTTTTGAGAGCCAAAATGATTCTCATTGCCCCGTATTGGCCTCGACAAATTTGGTTTCCATTCCTCCATCGTTACCTTTTGGCGCAGCCCTGGCATCTGGACCCAGTGCCAGATCTTCTGATCCACCAATCGGGTCAGCTGCATCGGTCCATTCCTTCTCTCAACCTCACAGCTTGGTTGCTCCACTTCCTTCCTTAGCCAGGCTTCCTATGATCTCTAACCCTGTTAGGGATATCATAGTGGCTTCCCCTTAAATCCTCTACTAGAAGGATTTACACTAGCAAGTGGAAACGCATCTCCCTTTGGGCGAAATCATGGAACATAGATCCCTTTACTGCCCCTGTTCATGCAGTTTTGGATTTTCTAGCGGAAATCTTTCACTCAGGTTCTTCATCTTCCACGGTCAAAGTTCAGTTGGCTGGGATCTCGAACTTTCATGTGGGGTTTGCAGATCACAGCATTATGTCCCACAAGCTTTGTAGAGCTTTTCTAAAAGGAGTTTTTCTCCTCAAACCTCCTATCAGGAGTCCTCCTCCTCAATGGGACCTAAATCTAGTGCTGACATCCTTAATTCTTCCTCCCTTTGAGCCAGCTGCTTCATGCTCACTAAAGTTTCTTTCATGGAAGACACTCTTCCTTGTCGCTATTACCTCGGCTAGGAGAGTGTCAGAACTTCATGCCCTTTCTGTTCGTCCCCCATATTTGGTCTTCCACAAGGACAGAGTATCCTTGAGAACTAATCCATCCTTTTTGCCCAAGGTTGCTTCAAAAACAAATTTAAACCAATCTATTGATCTCCCTGTATTTTTTCCCAATTACTCCAACAGATCGGAACAAAAATTACATTATCTTGATGTTCACCGCCAGCTCAGATATTATTTGGACAGAACAAAACAATTCAGAAAGTCTGATCAGCTCTTTTTTTCCTATGCTGAAAATAAGAAAGGCCTCTCTGTTTCCAAAGTGACCTTGTCTAGATGGCTGTCTTCCACCATTTCCGAAATCTGTCAACTTAGGGGCAAACAGCTGTGCTCAAAACCAAAGGCACATTCCACTAGAGGCTTAGCCACTTCTACAGCCTTTCAGGCTAGACTACCCTTAGATATTATTTGTGCAGCAGCCACTTGGGCCACTCCTCATACCTTTGTTTCTCATTACAAATTGGATTTGGCCTCCAGGGATAGAGCCAGTTTTGGTTCTACGGTTCTCAAGAGTCTGTTCCAATGAGCCACCCAGGATAGAGGTGCTAGGGACGCGGTCCCATCCAGCAAGAATGAAGGCGAGATTGACAACCTAACATTTAGAAGTTATGTACCTACCATAACGTTCCATGTTGGTTGTCTTCTCTCGCCTTCTTTCGTGCGACCCTCCCTCCTGCCCCCTTGCCTGGACAGATCTTGATCTCCCTTGTCTCTGGAAGATTGCTTCTTTTGGGCACCAGTTAGTTCTAGTTTAGTTATCTGCCTTTTTAGGCTAATTGCTCTTCTTTCCTTAGTGGAAAGTTTTTATGCTAGGTAGTTTTCCCTTTAGGTTCCAAACGAGATCTGGGTATTTACCGCCTTGCATCATGGGATATGGGGCTGCCTCGAGCTGGTAAAAGTGACTCTTGAGCTTAGCAAGTGCCGAGTCGGAGCCGAGGATCGGCTCCGAACCCATCCAGCAAGAAAGAAGGCGAGAGAAGACAACTAACATGGAACGTTATGGTAGGTACATAACTTCTAATTTTCCAACATGAAAGCTAGTAAATTCTTATTTCCTTGTTCCCTCAAGACTCTGGAACTTCACCGAAGGCTTGTAAAAATGCTGCTTTTGCCTCTCTAGGTGAGTCGGATGTGAATTTATGATCTTTGTGCTGAAATACTAGGGTATTTGGGTATTTCATTTGAAATTTAATCTTGCGACTAAGTAAATATGTGCAGTACCAGAACAAGAGTTGCCTCTTCTGCTTGATCTGCATAGGAAAGTCTTGGGCAAAGGTAATTTTATGACAGTTCCAGGTTATAAAGTTTTTGGTTTTGGCTGCCAGCAGGATTTTTTGAACATCCTGAAAATTAAGGAGTTTAGCATATACTTGTCTAGGTTTGACAGGGTCCTGGTTGCTGCAAAGTGCCCGATGAGCTCTTTTAATGATCCTTTCCGATGCAACAGCGTCATTGTGAACCAGGCAACCAAAGATCTGCTTGAGGGTGTGAATTAATTGTTGCTGTTCATAATATGCCTCTTATTAAAATATTGTTACACCTGCTTCCAGATCAGTTAACTTTTGCTGGATTTCTGTAATAGTTGTATATTTCAATTCTAATTCCTTCTGAAGTTTATCAATTTTAACTTTGTTTGCATGTGCTACAGCTTCAGTTTGGTCAAGGTGCGAGACTATGTGATTCAAAGTGCTCCCAAACCCAGACAATTGTTCTGAAAAGTTGTGGATAGCCATTTGCAAAGGTAGAACAGCCATTTTTGATTCATCCATATTAGACGATTGGTCTGACTTTGGTTTTACACTCCGTTTTAAGTTTTCTTGTTGCTGCTTGGTTGTTCATTGTCTTTTAACCACGGTTTCTTTCTCTGGTGAAGGAATAAATTATACTTTAGATTTTGTAGTTTGAGTAACCATCCCATCCATTTCGTTGGACATTTTAATCGGTTGAATGACTTTTCTATTCCTCTGTTTCCACCAGGGTAGCAGGCCCAATCACATGTGGTGAGGAATTCCCGACCTATTAAGATTTAAATGGACAGCTTCTAATCTGGTGGACAAAGACTTTTTTTTTCTTTCAGCAAGTAATTAAATGAATTTATAATCCCAAATAGAGGTTTTTGGTATATTTTTAGTTTTTTTTGTATTTGGCTTAAGGCAAATTTTATGAGCAGTTGCAAGGAGCCACATGGAAAGGGTGTTTAATGGATATCCACCATCTTGGAAAGCCGCAGACTCATCTTTTCTTATTCATTCTCACTGAAACATTGACCCACTGTCACACACACAGAGTTGTACCTCTAGTTTTCTGTAGTGCATAGATTGTTTGGTCGAAACAACTCCGGAGTAGTCTCACTTCACAACACTTAAGATAAAATTGTTTCTTTCTTACAGCTGCCAGGACAAGGTTATATGTGTAAAATATGGCCTAAAATGCTTCTCCACCTGGCATCCAAAGCTGGCTTGACTTAAGATACTACAGGGTCATGCTTTAAAGAAATCACTTTGCGAGCCTAAATTCTCCCCTACCTTTCCTTCTTCACTGCTTTTGCTTACTTCCCTTTTCTACCGTACACCCTTCATTTCCTCTTCATTCCCTGCCCTTAAAATATCAGCTGGATTGTTCATCCAGTTAAGTTAACCAGTAGTGACCTTAATATTCTTTAATTTGTAATAATTGTATTTCCTGCTGCTGCCCTTGTAAATAACCGTTCACTTTTGTAAAATATGTCATGCATTTGTGTATGCTGTACTGTATAACACCATGTGTGTAGTTGCACTATTTACAATCACGGTGAAAATTGTAACAGCTGAATTGGAGTTTCCTGCTTTTCCTCCCATTACAAACTGCTGCACATGAATAACTGGGTTGAAAACTCTATGAGCTGTTCACACCACAATTAAGCGTGTTATACACTTAAACACTTCTTGGAATGCCTACTTAAAAATAGGTTATAACAGAGTTTAAGCCTGGGTTTTTTAATTTATTTTTGATGTTGTGTTCACTGAAAATGCAAACTGTGCTTTAGATGTTTTTATATGTTTTTATGTTATTTACTTTGTATGCACCTTAGTCCATTTTAAACACCACATTCTAATGTAGTCTGAGTATAAAACGTGTAGGCCAGGACTAGCCATGATATTTTTATTACTTCTTCACAGGACAGAGCTCGAGCAGCTGCAAATGAAAGTTTTGCATGAACGTGAAAAGTACCTTCAGTCAGCTCAGTCTAGCACTGCCATCTCAGCAGTACCCATGTTCAATGTCAATGACAAGTTCACACTAAACAGAGATGATGCTAGCTATAGCCTTATCCTGGAAGTACAGACTGCTATTGACAATGTCCTGGTACAGGTGAGTAATTCCAGCACACATTCATTCCCAGGTTGTAGTTTTCATAACATTTGGGTAAAAAAAAATTGTGTGATGCTTGATTGCAGTTATGTTTCTCTTTTACTTAATTCAGTGCCAGTCATGTATATTCTGTAAGTTTAAAACTTTCATTTCCTGTTTTTTTTTTTTTGTTTTTGTTTTTTTTACATTTCTTTTTAAGCTACAGAAATCCATAAGTGCTGTCTTAAAATACCATCAGCCTACAAATGCACTCTGTGTTAGTGCAAAGCATTATGCAAATTTGGAATACAGAATGCAGACTACAGACTGGCACTGTAGACAGTTGCCTGTCAGCATTCGTTCCATTCCATGATAAGGATATTACATTGAAAGGTTTTCTGGAACTGTACTGCGTTCATCATTCAGTCTCGATGGCGTGTGGGTTCTGTGCCTGCATAAACCCACACGGGCAGCTTTCCAGAGTTCAGAATTCCCTCCCCTTCCTCTCTGTGGTAGGGGATTGGCTAAGCCTCTCCCATCAGGGGAAGCCTAACCCCTGTCACAGAGGGATAGTGGTTCAATATTTTAGGGCCTGATGTAGGACTGTCACAGTTGAATTTCCTCAGCAGCCTACACTGGTGGATAACAGCTTCCAGACATGGATAAGATCCCTTTGACAGCCTCCCTTCTACTGTATTATCACATATTTTTGATTTCCTTTATTAAAAAACACACACGCATATATATATATATATATATATATATATATATATATATATATATATATATATATATATACTATGTTAACTTTTTATTTTAATATTCTTATTTACTACTTCCAGTAATTCCCTTGGGAATTCTAGCTTACTCTTCTGTTGATTGTATGCTTAAAAGTTTTGTGATATTAGCTGAACACTAGAGACTACCTCTTGCATGTAGATCTGCAATTTAATTGTACCTGATGTTTTTGTTCTTTACTTGTTTCATTTTGAAGTTCAGACAGGAAAATATTGCATTTTTTACTTTTATTTTTATAATTACTTTTGATTTAACAGTGCTGTAGCCATTTTTATGATTAAATTGCAGTTTTACAGCAGATTATTTGTATTGTCAGTGAAGACTTTTTTTTTCCATTTCTGACAAGGGAATTTTTAACTAAATGCTTATTTTTTCTCTTTTAAATGGCTCCTATTTGGTTCATAGTTTCATAGGAAGTTACTAGGCTAACAGCCATAGAGGCCTTATAAGCCTAGCCATATTTATCCTGAGTTGCCCCAATTGTCTGTGGTTAGGTGAGTGAAGTTTGCAGAGGTAAGTCTGTGGTAGTTAATACTGAATTCCTCTGTCCTGGAGGGACATGGGTGCCATCCAAGGATTGAATTTGTGGTCACCCATCCACTGATCTAGGCTGCATTTAAAGAGGGTCAGGGAAGGGCTGTGTTTGATTTAATGGTATATATTTAATTTTTGTCACAATTTAGACAAGTGAATTTTACTTGGTACTGTGTGTGTGTGTGTGTGTGTGTGTGTGTGTGTGTGTGTGTGTGTGTGTGTGTGTGTGTGTATGTGCACGAGCGCTGTTGTTTACTCTACTATGCAGGTTGTAAAACAAGACTCAGCATAATTTAAACTGTTTCTGCTATATTTTATGCAGTTTAGTCATATTTGATGTGTGGCAACATAGTTCATATTTTCTATTATTGTTGCCCTTAATCATTCCTTAATAGTATCTTTGAATTCTTCTAGCTGGTGTTTTCCACATGATTTGATGGATCTTAATACATTTGCCACCCCCTTCAAATCCAGTTGCACCTAAAAAGGAAAGAAAATCAACAGAAACTTGCCTCAGCCTACAGTTTGTGAATCTGTTGTTGCCTTAAGCCGGCCTGCAGACCACTTACCTTTTTACCTGTCACCTTTTGCTGTGGCCCCATAGCCTTCCATAGCATGGTGGTCAGACACATCATGTGGACTGTTCCAGTACCTGGCTCAAGTACAGGAGAAACCAAACCTTTTAGGTGAAAGAGAGGTCCAGGCTGAGACCCCTTGTCAAAATATGGTACTTTGTCTCCAGGTATTTTGTCCTCTTGTGTAGTTCATAGTAAGAAGAAGAAAGAAACTTCATCACACAACTGAAGATCAGATTATTACTATGTATAGGTCTGTGATGTGGTTCACTTAGCTAAGAGTGTTTTACAGTAAGATAATCTCAGAGACTATGACCCTGTTCAGAATGACTGTGGGGTTGTGATCTCTAGAGATCAGTATAGTGCTGCAGATTTTGACGGAGACTCAAATGCAGATAGTAGTGAACACTGAGTCCATCCAGTCTGATTCTTTGGAAGGTGAACAGGATAAAAATTCCAAGCAAGTGATCACCTTTCCTCAGATGCTAGTCAGCTTTAGAGATGTATTTGAATGGAAGCAATATGGAGCCACACCAGAGACTGGCAGAGTTTATGATCTTATTGAGGATGAGTTTCCAAATGTTTTAGCTGTTCTTCCTGTTACCGGCCATAGAAGATGTCTGCAAAACTGCATGAAAAGCTCCATTGGCTAATGAACCAGTCCCTAAAAAGTCTGTGAGGAAATGCAGGGTGTAGTTTAATCTTGCAGTTCTCTTTGCTTTTTTGCCAGCTGACCCAGTTGCAAGTCTAACAGGAGAGACTTAACTTCTTCTGAACCTACAACGCTGGATAAAATAGGCAAGTGGTTAGAATTTCAGGGGAAAAAAGTTGGCTCGCTCCAGTATTTTAGTTTTTATAATTTTAAATTATCATCACCTCATGTGAAAATGTATTCTACCATGTGCTTATAGTTTAGAATACTTTTCTGTCTCTTTGCAAACTAAATAGAAATGTTATACAAATGACATTTGTTAATGTGACTCAGGTTTCAGGAGTGTCTTGGAAGGCACAAGCACAATTTTTAGAAATGTGTGTGCTTCTGTTGTATTGAGAAGGTACATGTAGTTACATAACAGAATTATTTGGAGGATTTAAAAAATGTGATTTTGAATGCTTCTTTAAGTTCTGAATTTGTGTTTGGTCTTACAGCTTCCCAGGTTCTCAAGCAATGGGAAGATAGAGGTATATTCATGCATGGAGTATCTAAATTGTTTCATATTCCCAGGTTCCCCCATTCATCTTCAAAGGACAAAACAAAAATCCCAGCCTAATAAGTGTCAGGGTACCAAGAGAAAATGTCAAGAGGATAATGCTTCCAAACCAAATAAGAGGAGCTCCTTTACCGAAAAAGATCATTCCCTTCTAAAGAATGACTTTGCCAAGACTCAAGTCATCACATCCCTTCCTCCTGTCCCTTCTCCCCTTTCCCCTTCCTTTCACTCAACCCAGCAGCATGGCCACAAATTGTCTCAGGCAAGTAGGTGCTGAGAATAATTCAGTGAGGATATTCTTGCCAGTAAAGAGAAAATCCTCCTCCCTTCAGGAAAATCCCTCCACACCCTCCAGACCGGACACATCTGTTCTTTCCATTACTCCATCATAAGTTGCAAGCAGGGGTTATAGAACCAGTTCATGCACTGCAAAAAGGAAGAGGAAAAGGATTTTACACCACAATCTTCCTGGTACCCAAAAAGGAGCTGTTGTGGAGAACAGCTTTAGATTTGTCATACCTAAATACCTTTCTGAAAATACCCAAACTCAAAATGCTGACCCTGCACATGGGCCTGCCCTTTCTTCCAGACCATTGTTTCATGATGACGTTGCATCTTAAGGATGCTTATCACATTTCAATTGCTCCCAACTTCAGGTTGAACCTACAAAAGTACTGTCTCATACCCTTACAAAGAATTGTCTTCCTGGGTTGTATGATGGACATTTTCTGGGATTTCTGTCTTCAAGAAGCTGCTTCAGCAACAGAGTTTCTGAAAATTCTAGGCCTTATGGCATCAGTGATTCTCATATCATCACTCCACATGAGAAAAGATTCATTGGTACTTAAAAATTATTGGACCAGCACCTGCATCACTTGAGTTCCAGATACCAGTGTTGGGTTTTGTGAAGCAAGAGTTACAGTGGTGGATGGATCAGATGTTTCTCAATCCAGACCCACCCTTATCCGTCCAGACTTCAGTTTAGTCAGTCCAGATGGACCCACCAGATTTTGCATAGGGAGCAATGTCCGGGAGAGTTCAAGTGCAAGGCAGATGGGGTTCTTCAGACTCTACAAAGCACATAAATCTCAAAGAAATGTTAGCAGTGATTCAGACCTCAAAAGTTCTTCACCACTTATGGTCTTGAGGTCCCCTTTTATTGGTCACAGACAACACGACAGTCATATGGTACCTAAAACAGGGGGTTGCAAGGTCATACCCTCTTTGCCAGTTGGCAGTGATGGCCTGGGAGCACAGCATTATCTGGCACAAGCCGTTTTGACCCCGGGCGTTTTGACTCCTGCATTAACATATTCCATATCTAGATCTGTAACACCTTGCATACAGTTTGATAGTGCTGTTGTGCCCTAGTTAACAAGGCTTTATAATATTTATAACACTCAGCAAGAAGATCGAAAAAATGCAGCAGTCATGCACAATTGCACAAAAAATAACCCATTATTAGATAGAACAAAATATTATTCACATTACTGGTCTGTAACCTGGTACAATCATAGAGAACTGATGTCAGTAAAGTAAAAAAAACAGAACAATGTCTGGAGAATAAAACCAGCTTTAATAAAAATAAAATGCATAAAATTGAATAAAACTTCAGATACACTGAGTAAATCTTAATCCCAGAACTGACAATACCACATGATATTCAAGACTTTAAATCTAGGAATACCATACATAAGAAAAGAAACAGTCATGAATCAAATTAAGATAATAAAATTCAAAATTTAGACAGCCATCATATTCCCATAGAAACATCTTATATTATTTATTAATAAATTCATAATACCAGAATTTTACCAGCTTATTCGACCGTTCTGTGATGCAAGACACAATGTATTATTCTTAGTAAAACAAAAAATGTTTGAATTAAAGTTAGACCGCAGCACACTAAAAATATGGTAATAGTGCCACCTGCTTGTCCCCCATTATAATGGCAAGAATAAAAAATAATCTGAAGTAGGTAAATTCATTTGATCAGCAACCTGTGGGTATTGGATCCAATACGGATCCGAGCCGGCAGCTTTCCAAGCTAGAGATCCGAGCTCCAAGCTCCTCCCCTTACCCATAATACCCTGCTACCTCCCTCCACTCCTCAGATCTCTGCCGTGGTTTCTTGAAGCACGAGTGACGAGCTCCTGGCAGTTTCGTGAGTGATTTAGAGGGTTTTTTGCTCTAGTTTTCTTAAAAAAAATTGTGTGTGTATTTACCGACCCTTAGTATATTTAGTTTAAATTGTTTATAGTAGTCTTTCCCTTCCCCTTATCTGTGTGTGAGGGTGTGTGTTATCATGGCTGAAGGCCCTAAGGCCATATTTTCTAAATGCTCTGAGTGTGGCCATAAGCTGTCCTCAGCCAATGGCCACACTCAGTGCGTTATTTGCCTGGGGGTGGCTCATTTGTCATCAGGCTGCCAGATCTGTGCTGTCTTTAACCCCCGGGCTTTGAGGGACAGGAAGACCAAGTTAATCCTTGCGGGCCTTTTGCCTGTGGATTCTGCTTCTTCCTTCTCTCTCTCAGTGGCACCAGCCATGGCTGCTGCTGTTCAGCCAACTGTTCCTGCTCCCCTGGCCAGGACTCAAACTCCCACTGTGCCCCAGGGAGAGAGGGACTCCAGAAAGAGAGAGAGAAGAGACAAGGAGTGTGACAGGGAGAGGCATAGGAGCCACAAGCGGCAGGCCGATTCTGTCCCCTCGGCCCTGCCGGCTAAGCAGCTCGGTTCTCCCTTGAAGGTCTCTGGGTCTTCCCCCTCTCGGCTCCGTTCTCCACGTTTCTCTCCGGAGCCGGAGGAGGAGACCTGGTCACCTTCGAGGTCGTCAAGGCGGCCTTCCCGGCCAGTCTCGGTGGCTTCTTCTAGATGTACTAGGAGCATTTCAGACGTGGACATGGACCAGATGATGCGTCGCTTCTTCCAGGCCCAGATGCAGATGGGAGTGCTCTTGCCTCCCCCCCTCCAGGGGGGAGCTCGGCCCCTTTCTTTGCCCCCATTGCTCCTTCTCCGATCCATTATCGGGTTTCGGAGCCGTCAAATCCGGGTAGCTTTGGAGCCAGGGAGTCGGCGCCGATAGTAATCGCTACTTCGACGCCAGCTGTACCCTCGAGTTTGTCGGGTCCTTTTTCGGATCCGAGCTCTCGGGGCCGTGAGACGAGCCTCTGATCCGGAGGGGTGAGTGTGTCTTCGGCTCGGATGCGGTCGGAGCACACTTCTCTTTCGGGTCCGATTGTTTCAACTCCGGCCACCGATCCACACGTCTGATCCGAGGGGGCTGCTCTCGGATCCTAGGAAGAGCGGTTCACCTTCAGCCTTCGACGTCGTGGAGAGGGTCCTTTCGAGGGATTCGAGGCCCCAAGCTTGTTCTATGGATCCATCCGCCATTCCCTCGCAGACGGGTCTGTCTTCCATCATCTGGCCCCAGGGACAGCCTGCGTCTACATCACAGATGGTTCCCCTAGAGGAACAGGACCTGGTTGGTGAGCCCTCCTCAGACAGCCCCCCGAGGAGGTCCCTCACAAATGAAAGTGTAAAAGGAGGCACTTGGACTCCCCCGAGTCCCTCACGGAAGACACTGACTTGGGGGAAGGGGAAGGTTCCCCCAGGTCACCCTCCGAGGACGTCTCCTTTGGAGACATCATGGAGATGCTGCGCATTAGAGGGGGGGTGCTCAGCTCAAAAACCTTCCTTGGATGAGTCTGTGTTTCTGGAGGCATTTGACGCAGGCCCATCTACCTCTTGGGTGTCCCCTCTGGCCAACCCCCTGGTAGATCTTATAACTACCAGGGCGTGGAAGGAGCCGGACACTGTAGAGCCGATACCCAGGAGACCAGATAAGATCCTTAGCCCCCCGACAGACAGGACAGCATGGAGCAAAGGTTCCCCAGTAGATGCCATGGTGGTGGCGGCTGCCACCAAGAAGGAACTGGCTCAGGATAGTTCCTCGGTACATCCTCCAAACAAGGAGTCTCGGACGATGGACCGCATTGGAAAGCGGATGTTCACTTCAGCCACCTTCTCCGCAAGAGCGCTGAACTATTTGGCACACGTGATTCGGCTACAGCGGGATCTAATCAGAGTACGTTGGGTCACCCCCGGAGTCCATGTCGGCCGAGGACAAACAAACCTTCTCGGCACGAATGGCTACTCTAAAGTCGATATCCAACACTTCTATGTGGCTTCTCTCCCATGCCACGGAGGGGGCAGCTAGAGCCAGCGGAGCAAACATCGCCTTACGGCATCATGCCTGGCTCCGTCTTTGTAATTTTGCGGAACCCTTCACGGAGTCCTTCACGAACACTCCCTTTGATGGTTCTACGCTGTTTGGCAAGACCATCCGAGATACGCTACTCCACAGCGAGAAAGACGGGAAGACATCTGCTGTCGGAATCCGCTTCTCTGCTCCTCAAAGGTCCTTTTCCAGGAACCAGAGAGGACAAAAGAAGATGTGGTTCCGGAAATCTCAACAATCTCGTTTTGCTCTGGACCCTTCGTCCTTCAGAGGCAAGGGAGGACAAGGTGGACACCGGCCCAGAGGCAGAGGGGGACCGAAGAATTTCGGGTCGAGGGAACCTTTTTCCGACCGACCCGTGCAGCAACCCTGAGGGGTTGCCCGACTGCTCCTTACTGGAGGCAGTCGGGAGGCATTTCTCGGAACACCTAGCACATTGGGAGTCCATCACGACAGATCGCTGGGTGCTCCAAATAATATCCAGTGGTTACTCTATTCCCTTCTTGAATCCTCCCCCTCAGTTGGGGTGCCTCCCCGAAGTCCCACCCAATCAGAGGGAGGCGGCAGCTTTAGAGATAAAAGAGCTGCTAAGAAAAAGAGCCATCCAGCACATCCGCCCAGGCCAGTCCGAATTAGGCACTTACTCCAGGTTCTTTTTGGTGCCAAAAAAGACAGGGGACTTAAGACCAATTCTCGACCTGTCTACACTGAACCTGTCCATTGCCAAAGAGAAATTCTGGATGGTCACCATTCAATCTATTCTCCCCCTTCTGCAGGAGAACGACTGGATGTGCGCCATAGACCTCAAGGATGCGTACTACCACATTCTAATGGACAGGCGATCCAGGAGGTTTCTCCGCTTTCGGTTGGGAGCCAGCCATTATCAGTTCAGGGTCCTCCCTTTTGGCCTCACCACAGCCCCCAGGATGTTCACCAAGGTCATGGCAGTTGTAGCGGCCCACCTGAGGCTTCAGGGAATGCAGGTCTTTCCTTACCTGGACGACTGGCTCCTCGCCACTCCCACCAGGCATCTACTATGCTCAGCCAGGGATTATTTCCTGCATTTGGCCCACCAATTAGGGATCACTATAAATTACAAAAAATCATCCCTTCAGCCTGCTCATGTCCTGGACTTCATAGGGGCCACAATAGACACGCTTCAGTCCAAGGCCTTCTTGACGTCGGACAGACTCCGCAACCTAACTCTCCATGTCTTAGCTCTTCTACAGTCTCCAGCCCCACCGACGGAATTAGTCCTGAGGGCTCTAGGGTCTATGGCGGCGGCTGTCAACCTTGCACCCCTAGCCTGCTTGAATATGAGGGTTCTTCAATGGACCTTGCAGGTCCAGTGGTCCATCCTTTGACATCCGTTGTACTCCTCTATTCCCCTCAGCAGGGTTTGCAGGAAATCTTTGCTTTGGTGGCTTCATTCCCGAGAGCTTCGGGAAGGGCGGCCCATTTTGATGCCTCTACCCCAAGCCACGGTGGCCACGGACGCTTCTCGCCTAGGGTGGGGGGGGCATTGCATGGGCAGAACTGTCCAAGGCATGTGGACTCCAACAGAGACTGTTCTGTATATCAGTGTTCTAGAGATGAGGGCAGTGCTTCTAGCATTGCAGGCTCTCCATGCCTTTCTTCCTCTAGGGACTATTGCAGTTCAGACAGACAACATGTCAGTGGTCTGGTACATCAACAAACGGGGGGAACAGGTCTTACCCTCTTTGCCAAGAGGCCATGAGAGTTTGGGAGTGGGCAATATCCACCAACTGTTTTCTGCTAGCAACGCACATCCCTGGCAGGTCCAACATTTTAGCAAACTATCCTCTCACCTTACGAGTGATCTCTGAGCCCCTTAGTAGCGAAACAGATCTTCCTCAAATGGGGTCAACCTTGCTGCTATCTGTTCGCATCGCCTTCGAACCCAAAGTGCAATGAGTTTTTCCCTCTAATCCCTCCACTGGGGGAGAGCCCCAGAGACGCTCTGGTTCATGCTTGGCCATCCGGTCTTCTTTATGCTTATCCTCCTCTCCAGTTAATGACAAAATTCTTGCAGAAAGCTCGTTGGTTGGGGAGCAGAGTTATCCTCATAGCCCCATTCTGGCCTCGTCAAACCTGGTTCCCATACCTGCGGTCTCATTTCATAGCTCGTCCTTGGATCTTAGATCCCATTCCGAATCTGATTTCTCATCCTTGGGATTGAAAACCCCGAACCTGGATGACCTCAAGCTTTCCGCTTGGTTGATCCAATTACGTTAGTGGCTAGGACTCCCGGCATCTCGTTTGCAGTTAAATCCATTCTGGTGGCCGCACATAAGCCTTCTACCAGGAAAGTCTACAAGAGTAAATGGAAACGTTTTTGTATCTGGGCCGGGCATAGGAATTTGGACCCCTTTATGGCTCTCATTCCAGCGGTACTTAAGTTTTTATCCCACATTTTTCATCAGGGGGCCAGTTCTTCAACTGTGAAGGTTCAAATGGCAGCCATTTCCCACTTCTACATCGGAGACAATCTTGGTCCCTTAGCTTACTCTAAGATCTGCAAGACCTTTTTGAAGGGCACCTTTCTTTTAAGACCTCCTGTCAAGAATGCAGTTTCTCCGTGGGATCTAACCTTAGTCCTCCAGGCTCTTACTGGTCCCCCCTTTGAGCCTGTAGCTTCAGTTGACTTAAAGTATTTGTCTTGGAAAACTGCCTTCTTGATTGCTATTACCTCAGCTAGAAGGGTATTGGAACTTCAGGCCTTTTGTACTAAACCTCCATATCTTGTCTTCCATAAAGACAGAGTTTCCCTCAGGACTAATCCCTCCTTTTTACCTAAAGTGGCTTCTGAGGCTAACATCAACCAATCCATTAATCTGCCTGTTTTCTTCCCTAACTACCAGAACAAAAGGGAGTACAGACTCCATTCATTTGATGTGCATAGACAGTTAAGCTTTTATTTGCACAGAACTGCTGCCTCTCATAAGTCTTAGCAGCTCTTTGTTTCCTTTGCTAAGACATCTTTGGGTAAACCAGTAAAGAAGGTGACTCTAACTAGGTGGATATCTCACTGCATTTTGCTCACGTACAAAATTTCTGGTCGACCTGAGCCTGTGGGGGTTCGTGCACATTCTACCCGTTCTATGGCTACCTCTGCTGCCTTTTGGTCAAGGGTACCCTTGGATGACATTTGTTTTGCGGCTACTTGGGCTTCCTCTCATACCTTTATTTCACATTATAAGTTAGATTTGATTTCCAGAAGGAGGGCAGCATTTGGCTCTGCAGTGCTCCGGAATATCCTTCCTTGAGGACCTCCCAAATTCTTTGGTAGCTGGGGACTCTGTCCCACAGGTTGCTGATCAAATGAAGTTAACTACTTCAGATAAAGAAGTTATGTACTCACCATAACGTTCCATCTGAGTGGGTAACTTCATTTGTCAGCAACCGAACCCCCCCCCCCCTCCATCCCCCTAGCCTGTAGTTTGTTACCTGAATGATTATTTGATTCACTCCTGGTAGGTACCAGGTTAGGATGTTCAGGTGGTTTGTTTTTTTGGTGCTGTGTGGTAATCAGGCAAACTCGATCTGAGCACTGGAGGGAGGTAGCAGGGTATTATGGGTAAGGGGGAGGAACTTGAAGCTCGGATCTCTAGCTTGGAAAGCTGTCAGCTTGGATCCGATACCCACAGGTTGCTGAAAAATGAAGTTACCTACTCAGATGGAACGTTATGGTGAGTACATAACTTCTTTTTTTTTTACTGCGGACAATTTGACCCGAACATAAAATAAAAATTATAATACAATTGTGCATCCATACAGTTACTAACAAAATGTCAAACATTACTTCAAAGAGAAACTGCAAAAAAAAATAAATAAATAAATAAATAAATTATGAGGGATATCTGTACTGCTTTAAGTACAATCACGATCAAACAATTACATTTTGGAGGTGTGATAAACGAGCATCGTATAACTGCAAAGCCAGACTTCATACCTCAGTATCTACAAGTCAAGTGCAGTAATAAATATGTTAAATGATCACAGTTATGGAAGCGCTATATCACAAATTGAAGTTGCAAAGATAAAGACATCCCTAAGAAAGCACAGTGAAGACACACTTGAAATTCCAGCAATGATCATTAACACTGCAGTAGAAGGAACATCAGAAGCAGTTAAGGGTGAACTGCCGAAAAATTCAGCCATGAAAAAAAATAATCAAAAGAAAAAGACAGAAGATTCATGCCGCTCCAGCACAACCAGTTGATTTAGCATCCATAATGATTTCAGAAAATTGTAAATCATATGGTCAAAATAAGAAATTCCTTCTTTTCGACTCCAGACAGGGAGATAAAAGAAATTTAATATTTGGGCAGGAAACTACTCCTATGTGGAGCCATCTAATAAAAAAAAAACTGTTTGCTGATGGAACATTCAAAATAGCCTCAAAAACTGTTTACTCAGTTGTATGTAGTAATGAGTGAGGAAGCAGATACATTTTATCAGTAGCTTACTGTCTATTACCGAGCAAGTGAAAAGAAACTTGTAATAGGATGTTTCAAGCAATTCAAGAAATTTTGCCAAACCTGTTACCCATTTCAATTTCAACAGATTACGAGCTAGCAGTACTAAATGTTATTAGAGCAACATATCCAGAAGCAGAAATCCACGGATGCTTTTTCCATCTGGTAAAAAAACATTTAAAAGATGTTATCACAAAAAGGACTTCTGGGGCAGTATAACGATGGGCAATTTGCACTTGCAGCACAAATGATTTCTGCACTTGCTTTTGTACCAACAGATGAACTAGAAAATTCCTTGGATGATTTAAAAAACAGGCTACATATCTGAAACACTGCAACCAATTCTAAACTAGTCTGAAGACAGTTATATTGAGCGACCTAATCACAGAGGAGTAAGAAAAAAAACAATGTTTCCTCCAAATGGTTGGGCAGTGTATGAAAGAACCTTAAACAGCGATGATCAAACCAACAACTCTGTGAAAGCTACTCATAGAAGATTGCAAACAGAATTAGGTGTAGATCATCCAACAACTTGGTGATTTATAGAAGGTATTCATAAAATACAATGTGCAGAGCCACGGTGGTACAGTGGTTGCGTTGTTGCCTCACAGCAAGAGGTTCTCCTGTTTGATTCTCAGCTAGTGTGCGGGGGGAGTGCCTTCTGTGTGGAGTCTGCATGTCCTCCCCACGGTCGAGTGGCCTCCAAAAGACATGCGTGAATGGGTGTGCCTTCGCTGAAGGTTGGGCATCAGGCTGACAGCTCGGCACCATAAAAATCTACTGCCAATCATTAGTGGACTGGAGTTACGCTGTGGCGACCCCTTAGCGGGAAAAGACAAAAAGACAAACAACGTTCATAAAATACAATGTGGAAGAGATCAAAAATATGCGGTATTTGTCAGAGGAGTAGAACCAACAAAAAAAAAGAGGAAAAAAATATCAAACAAATGATCAAAGACTTCTAACATTAGCAAGAAGTCTTGCCAGTTGCACAAATTTAGAGTACCTACAATGGAGTTGCTTACAATTTCTTAATGGTTTAACTTAAAAAAAAAAAAAATATATATATATATATATATATATATATATATATAAATATATATATATATAAATATATATATATATTTATATATATATATATATATATATATATATATATAAAACTGTTTAAAACATTTGCATTTGATCAGCATAAAATAATATAATTAATTTCTTATGATTTTAATTTTTAAAATGTTAAATATGTTAATTTCCTCTGTAAAATTCCTGATTGATTTTATTATTAACATCGTAACCAAATAGACCTCAGCCGAAGCAACAACAGAAGAAACAAAAGACTCAGTATCAACTGGTGTCACGAACAGGATGCACAAAAAAATGAAATAATCCGTTGGAAAGACAAAACTATTGCTTTATTCGACCGTACCCAACATTAAGCGCTTTCATCCACAACAGTTGGACTTCTTCAGAATACCATAAATTAAAATCAGTTACAATTTAAATACTTTTTGGCGCCAATCCCGCCTTCAAATTCGGGCTACCTTAAAGCCATATAACACATAAAAATGTGTGCAAAATGTGAGAATAAAAATAATAATATATACAATGAGTGAAAACCACAAACAACAATATGTCATCCTACCTAATCTAAAATATCAACATCTATACCTATTGTGTATTAAAAGTCAATATATAAAATAAAAAAATAGATAAACTAGATAAAACAAATATCATTATAAACAAATATATGGCATGGAATGCAATTTGACTGTCTGTAATGATACTTAAATACATACAAAATTTATCCAATAGATGTAAAATATAAATTTAATAATTTTAATAATTAAGCTAAAACTCATAGGTCTCACAAGTACATACTATGGCAAATACTGTTGTAATTCTAAGATAGGCTTGATAGTAAAATAGTCATTAAGACACAGTTTTGTACCTGTGTCTGTAAAAATTTGCCATATAACTTCTTTTCAGCTTAAAATGGCTTTATAATTAGCACCCATAGTGTTTGTAATAACCTGGTCAATAATAGCAAATTTAAAAAATATGATTCTCATCATAATCCATAATATGCCTACTAAGGGCATTATTAATGTCATGAGTCCGAATAGCATACAAATGGTCGTATATACGTTTTCTAAAGTGCCTCTCTGTTTTACCTATATAAAAACTTGAACAAGCCATACATTTGGCCATATATATGATATATTTTGTATTACAATTGCCCTTCTTAAATTTAATTAACGTCCTATTAACATTTTCTAAGATAATAAAATCTTTCTCCAATGTAGTATAACATTGATTACAAGAGCCACACATTTTACTACTACCGTATATATTATTACCTCCAGATCTTGACGGTGTATACTCAAGTTTCCTTTTGATATTATATCCTGTTTTATATACAAATAAAGGAACTGAGCCTACTATGTCATTCACTTCCTCATTAACAGTTAACAAATTCCAATTGTTTCTAATAATCTTCTTAATAAACTCCACATAGGGGGAGTATTCCAAAATACAAGCTCTTGTATATTTATTCTTTACTACTTTGGAGTCTTTACTAATAAGCTCTCTCTACCTAATACAGGTGGATATTTCTTACCCCATTCTTCGACTACATATGATGAAATGTTGTTTAACATAGCTTCCGGATATCCTGTATTTTTAAACATATCCTGAATAAGCTTTAACTGTGTCAGTACATCATTATATTCTGATGTCATCCGTGCTACACGGATGCATTGACCTTTAAATATACTTGTCATCATTTTTCGTGGGTGACTAGTGTAATCCAAATAGCTGTTTGAGAATGTTTTTTTCCTATGTATATTGGATTTGAATCCATGATTAATCTTAGTGATAAGAATATCCAAGTAGGCTATACTAGTGTCATTACATGTATATGTAAAATTTAAAAAGGAACTAAAGCTGTTCAAAAAAGTAATAAAAAATTCAATACTTTGTCTCCATCCCATAATATAAATATATCATCCAAAAAGCATGAGTAATAGATGACTCTTTTGTAATACTCACTATTAAACAATTGTGTGGTTTCCCATTCCAACATAACTAAATTAGCGTGTATGGAGCACACACTGCTCCCAAAGCCACACCTCTAACTTGTTTAAAATTTTCACCTTCGAAATGAATATAATTATGGTCAAGGACAAGTGACATTAATTCCATAATGACCAATATTTTGTCCCATTCAAATATTTAGATAAACTGTTACAAAAATATTCTAGGCCGATTTCCTTAGGAATGCTAGAAAAAAAGATCTACAACATCAATAGTAATGAATGTACTATTCTCAGACCATTTGTCATTAGTAAGTTTAGCTAAAAAAGACCACGAATCCTTGACCAGATGTACTATATTTTGATAGATAGGTTTTAGCCATCTATCAATCACTACTCCTAGAGGATATGTCTTGGAGCGGCTGCCCGATACTATAGGGCGAAAGGGGGGCTGTTCAATATTTTTGTGTATCCTGGGTATCCCTACGATGCACGCCAAAGTAGGATATTCGACCTTTAAATAGTCATATGTATCCTTGGTAATACGTTGATCTATTAATAACTCCTCAATACACATATCTATCCATTTATAACCAATATTGATCTCATTAACAGATACGGTCTCATAATTACCAGATTCATAAAGAATCTTATATATTTCATTAATGTAGTCATATATATTGAAAAGTACCATTCCTCCCCCTTTGTCAGGCTTCATGACTGTAATGTCATGATTCGTGGCTAACTCATTCAAGGTTTTCCTCTCACTAAGAGTTAAATTGTCATGAACAGTCATATATTAGTAAGATGTCTACTGATGCTGTAAATGTCATTAACTACTGCTTTTTCAAAAAGACCTATGTTAGGGTGTGTTGGGGGTATGTAACAACTCTTCTTCTTAAGGTCTGCTTTCTTATAATTAGAAGAATTCCCAAAGCAAGCAGCTAAATTCAATTTACGAGTAAAAAGTTTAAATTCTATAATTGTGTCAGTCAAGTTAAAAGATGGTTTAGGTACAAATTTCATACCTTTGGTCAAGAGTGTGAAATGTTCAGGCCTCAGTTCTTACTTCTGAGTCCTGATGAAACTTCGGCCTCCGTTCTTTCCAGTTCCTGCCTCTTTGTTGCGTCACATACCCTCCATACTGCTTGTCCTTGTAAAAATTTTTCCCCCGACCATCATTAGTTGTATAGGCTATTATTAACATGTTAGACTGTTGTTCAATTGATTATATTTAGATATTAAAAATATGTTAAATAAACATTTACATATTAAAATGTTAAATAATATATTAAATTCCTATGTAGAATTCTTAATTAAAATATTAAATAGTAACATGCTTTTATTAAATTTAATTGGAGTCAAATAGTCCGGGATCAAAACATCCATGGTCAAACTATCCAATAAATATTCTCATAGACAATAAATGTGTTTTTTTTTAATATGAAAGCGTATCCAATTGCATCACGGTCAAATCGTCTGGGGTCAAACTGTCCTGCATTCTCTGATGCTTCAGGCCTCATACATCCCATCAGAGCAAAACACAGTGGTAGACGCGCTAAGCAGAATCTAGTAGGACATTCATGAGTGGAAACTCGGGATAGACATCTGCCTGGATTTGGTCCGGATGTGGTGAACACTTAAATAGTTCTGTTTGCCTCCTTCCAAAACTGACAAGTTAAAAAAAATTCAGTTTGAGACATTCCTGCAACCATGCTTGAAGAACAGAAGAATTCTTGTTCCCTTGGACAAAAATGTTCCTTTAACCAATTTCACCCTTTCCACCAGTACCTGAGGTACTTCAGAAGATTCAGAAAGAATTATGACATATCATTGTGGATGCCTCCTTTTGGCCCAAGCAAAGTTGGTTCTCACTTTTAACAGAATTGACCAAAAGCAACTACCATAAGCTTCCTTGCATTCTGAATCTGCTCACATAGTGTAGAGGCAACTGGTGCACCCCATGTTAGAACAATTGCTACTGATAGCCTAGATTATTCTGTCTTGATACCTTTTAATTACTTGTTCCATAAGAATGTGCAGCAGGTATTGAAGGAGACAAGAAAACCTGCAACTAGTAAAGCTTATTTTTACGAGTGGAAGAAATTTTCTAGGTGGTGCCTAACCGATATCAGAGGGCCTGGTGTGGTGTCTTTCCATCTGGTTTTAAAATATTTGTCTGAGCTACTAAACAATGACATATGCTATGCATCTATCTATGTTCATCTTGCAGCCATCTCAACTTGTCTGCCCATGGATCCCCCTTTCACCTCTCTTTTTGTAGTCAGACAGTTTTTGACAGGAGTGTTGCACATGAGACCCCTCAAAAGCAAATTTCTTCTCCTTGCGATCTCATCTGTATTCTTGAAAAATGTATCTTATCTCCTTCTGAACCTAACTTTCAGGCTGATTTGAAGTTCATCATTTGGAAAAACTGTTTTGCTTATTGCTCTAACATCTGCAAAGTGAGTCTATGAGCTGGTGGGCCAACCTTATCTGATTTTCCACATGGACAGGGTTGTTTAACACACTAATCCTTCCTTCATGCCAAATTATGTTTCTGAATTTACCTTGAATTTAAACTCTCAATCTTCTAGTTTTCTATCAGGAAACCAAAAACAAGGGAGAAAAGATTCTGCATAGCTTGGATTGTGCACAGGTAGTTTAGGTACTACCTTGACAGAACTAAGCCCTTCTGGAAAGATGAACAGCTGTTTATGTCCTTCTTTGGGGCTAAGAAGGGTTAACTTGTCTCTAAGAAAAAGATTGCTTATTGTTTGTCCTGTACTATTGATTTTTGTTACACCCATCATTGTAAAATATTCCAGTCAGGGTTAAGGCCCAATGTTAAGTTGTCATTCTCGCCTTCATTCTTGCTGAATGGGGTTCGGAGCCAATCTTCGGCTCCGACTCAGCCTATGCTATAGCTCGAGAGCTATTTTTACCAGCTCGAGGCAGCCCTATATCCCACAATACCATGCGCTAACTCCCCAGATCTCGTTTGCCGCTTCGCTGTGAGGTTGCCTTTTTTACCGGCTCAGGTCAGTAAAGGAATTTTCAACAAAGTTTATATTTTTTGAGGTAGTTTATTAGGTTATTATCCCTACTTTTGTTCCCTATCAATATTATATTTAATAGTGTTTGTTTCGTAAGCCCTACCCACCCCTGTAGTTAACTTTTATAATCAGGCCTACAGGCTTTAGTTTTTCTGTTTACTCTGTGCGTGTGTGTTGTTGTTTTAGTCAGCCCCCTCATCTCCCCCTTGTGTGTAAGTGAGTGAGTGTGTGTGCTGATTGAATGACTGTCTTTAGGGCAATGTCCAAAGACGTTAAGGTCTCGGGATTCAAGAAGTGTGACTCGTGCTGTCACAAAATGTCTCTGACAGATGGTCACACTTCTTGTGTCTATTGCTTGGGGCCTTTACACCTGCAGGACTCTTGTTCCGTTTGTCACGGATTTAGTTCAAGAGTCCTGCAGGAAAGGCGTAACAAGCTCATTCTAAGGGGCTTGTTAAAGCCTGATGACTCCCCGTCCAAGTCTGACTCGGGGAAGTCATCAAAAACCACCAAACCCTCTGCTCCAGCTCCTGAGCCGAGGTCTGGTGTTGTCGAGACGGCTCTGACCTCGGTTCCGGCTGGCTCCGAGGTGAGCAAAGTGGGTTCCGCTTCGAAACCATCATCGGAGCCGACCCCAGCATGCAAGCGCTCTAGGTCCCCTTCTTTAGAGTCCGTCAGATCGGCTCAGAGGTCCCCCCTCCTATCGGAGCAGAGTCATAGGACTCATTCATCAAGGTCTTCCAGGCTGTCCGACCACGACATCGAGAGGGTGGTCAGTAGACTCATAAAATCTCAGGCGCTGGCCCAAATGATTCAGAGTCCATCTCACCAGACTGTGGCTCCTTCGATACAGTTATCCATTCCTCCTCCGACTCCTCTCTCGAGTTCGGAGCCGGAGTTCGTCGGAACCGTGACCTTGCCCACGTCGGAGCCGATACCCCCTCCTTCGGCTCCGGTGTCGTCGGCTCCGACCTCTTTATTGGTTCCGTCCATGGAGAGGTCCGGGCGCCGGGACTCCATTGTCGGCTCCAAGAGGGCGAGTGGCATCGGACCCTTGTCCGACCCTGCTCTCCCTCTTGGAGCTTCGGCTCTGGTTAGTTCGGCCCCGACATCATTCTCGGAGCCTTCTCTGTCGGTTCCGGGGGTGGTTCCGACCTCTTCGGAGCCGGGGCTACCTTTGGTGTCTGATAGAGGAGCCTTCGAGGTGATGAGGAGTGTGCTGGACCCAGTGTCCACTCCAAGGTTAAGTTCTGCGGCTCCTCCCTCTGTAGTGTCTGTTACGGTCTCTGGCCATCCTCCTATACCCGACAGCAGAGATCCAAAGCGTAAGGTACCCACTTTGGGTGTCTCCTCCTCTTCTGAGGGTTCCCCTGAAGTTTCAGGGGAACCCCCTAGGAAAAGAAAATGCAAGAGGAAGCATATAGACTCCCCCAAGTCTGTCACATCGGACACCGACTTGGATGAGTCGGAGGGTTCCCCCAGATCCCCCTCTGAGGATGTCTCCTTTTCAGACATCCTGGAGATCCTAAGACAGAGGGGAAATTGGTCCACTCTCAAACCTTCCGAGGACGAGTCGGTTTACCTTGACGCCTTTGGATCTCGCCCTTCCACCTCCTGGGTGTCTCCCCCTTTCGACCCACTAATGGAGGTAGTGGCTAGAAAGGCGTGGGCAGCTCCTGATTCAATGGAACCTACCCCTAGGAGGCCTTCTAAATTTATTTCTGCACCAGATGACAAATCCTTTCTCACCAAAGGTGTTTCAGTTGATGCTATGGTGGTAGCAGCAGCCACTAAGAAGGAATTAGCTGATCCTTCTGTACCTGTTCATCCTCCTAACAAAGAGTCCAGGACCATGGACAGGTACAGCAAGCGGACCTTTGCTTCAGCGACATTTTCTATGCGATCGCTGGACTATTTATGTCATTTCACCCACCTTCAGAGAGACTTGCTCACAGAGCTGGGTGAAACGGTACAGGATCCTTCTGCTGCGGGGTTTAAGAACAAAATAAACTCTCAGCTGGCTACCCTGAACTCCATTGTTAACTCCTCCATGCGGCTAATCTCTTATGCAGTCAATGGAGCGAGTAGGGCCGCTGGCACAGGTGTTGCATTGAGACGTCACGCTTGGATGCAACTCTGTAACTTTGCCGACCCCTTCAAAGCGTCCTTCACCAACACCCCCTTTGACGGTTCGGAATTGTTCGGGCCACAGGTGAAGAATACCCTCACCAGATGTGAGCAAGATGGTAAAACTCTCTCTGCCGTGGGAGTCCGTTTTTCCACGCCTTCTAGACCTTATCCTAAGGGACAGAGGGGTGGAAAGATGTGGTTCCGCAAACCACAGGGAGTCACGCCTGCCGCACGTGGTGAATTTCCCCCTAGAGGCAGAGGGGGGAATAATAACAGACACCGCCCCAGGGGCAGAGGGGGTCCACAGAACCAGGGTTCCAGGGAATCTTTCCCTGACCAACCCTTTCAGCATCCCTGAGAAGCTGCCCGACTGTCCGCCTTCGAAGGCAGTCGGGGGAAGATTATCTCTGTACCCGGAAGCCTGGCAATCCATCTCCCAAGACACATGGGTACAGAAGATCATATCCGGGGGTTACAAAATTCCTTTCACTTTCCCTTCGGTACAACCGCCAAAACCCCTACCAGATGTACCACCCGCACAAAGGGGTCAGGCTCAGCTAGAAATAAAAAAGCTGTTAAACAAAAGAGTCATCCAGGCAGTCCCAGCAGATCAGCTAGGATCCGGAATCTACTCCAGATTCTTTTTGGTACCAAAAAAGACAGGAGATTGGAGACCCATTTTGGACCTCAGCAGGTTAAACAACTATGTATTAAAGACAAAATTTCGTATGGTAACACCGCAGTCCATTCTACCCTTTTTGGGCAGAGACAACTGGATGTACTCGTTAGACCTCCAGGACGCCTACTACCACATAAAAATACACAGGCACTCCAGGAGGTTTCTCTGCTTCCAACTGGGAGTCAGTCATTTTCAATTCAGGGCCCTGCCCTTTGGTCTCACCACAGCCCCCCGGGTGTTCACCAAATGTTTGGCAGTGGTCACGGCTCACCTGAGACAGAAAGGATTCCAGGTGTTTCCATACTTAGACGACTGGCTCATTTCCGCTACCACCAAACAGGATCTCATAATGGCCAGGGATTATACTATCCAACTTTGCAACAGCCTGGGTATTTCTATAAATTTTGCAAAGTCCTCCTTGTCGCCTTGTCAATGTATAAACTTTATAGGCGCCGTATTAAACACCACAGAAATGTCTGCAACATTACCACCTCAGAGAGTAACAGACATAAGGCGGAATGTTCAGCTTCTGTTTCAGCCCAGCAGAGTCCAAGTCAAGCTAGTACTGAAAGTGTTGGGCCTCATGGTGGCGGCGATTCTTCTACTTCCATTAGCCCGCTTCCACATGAGACTGCTTCAGTGGATGCTGTTTTCTCAGTGGTCCTTTCAACAGCTGCCAATGACCGACAACATTTTGATAACACCTTCTTGCAAGAAACATCTCTCCTGGTGGATGGTTTCCCCTCAGCTTTTTCAGGGCAGACCCTTTGTTCTCCCCCCTCCAGTTGCCACTGTCCCAACGGATGCCTCCCTGATCGGGTGGGGGGGCATTGTCAGGGCAGGATGGTCCAGGGCACTTGGCAACAGTTAGAATGCCACCTGCATATAAATGTCCTGGAGATGAGGGCGGTGCTTTTGACGTTGCAGGCCCTTCAGAGCTCTCTTCCCACGGGGACTATAGCAGTTCAAACGGACAATATGTCTGTGGTGTGGTACATAAACAAGCAGGGCGGAACAAGGTCCTACCCCCTCTGTCGAGAAGCACTCAGACTTTGGCAATGGGCGATTTCATCTCAACGGTTTCTGATAGCAATGCACATCCCCGGGAAGTCCAACGTCATAGCAGGCAGATTGAACAGAACTATCCTCATGCCTCACAAGTGGTCTCTAAATCAAGCGGTAGTAGACGGAATTTTTTGGAAGCGGGGCCAGCGTTGCTGCAACCTTTTCGCAACTCCGCAAAACAGCAAGTGCCTCGACTTCTTCACACTTTTTCCTCTACCAGGCCAGCCCCTCAGAGACGCTCTTGTTCACGTTTGGCCCCGGGGTCGTCTTTATGCCTTTCCTCCCTTTCCATTGATCCCGCAACTAATTCAGAAAGCAACCGCATTGAGATCCAAAATTATCCTCATTGCCCCATTTTGGCCTCGACAAGTTTGGTTCCCGTTCCTGCACAAATACCTACTGGAACAGCCTTGGCATCTGGAACCCCTTCCGGATCTGTTGACCCACCTCACGGGCAAGCTGCATCTGTCTCTACATTCCATCAACCTCACAGCTTGGTTGCTCCACTTCCAGCCATAGCCAGGCTTCCCCTTATTTCTCCTCCTGTTCGTGATATCATTCTGGCTTCCCATAAGTCCAATACTAGGAAGACTTATGCGAGTAAATGGAAGCGTTTTTCACACTGGGCACAAACTAGATCCTTAGATCCTTTCCATGCACCCATTCATGAGGTTCTAGACTTTCTGGCGGAGCTTTTTCATTTGGGGTCATCATTGGCCACTATCAGGGTACAATTAGCGGCCATTGCTAATTTTCATGTTGGACTCTCAGAAGCAAATATTATGTCCCACAAACTCTGTAAAGCCTTTCTCAAGGGCATCTTGTTGCTCAGACCTCCAGTCAAAGATCCACCCCACAATGGGATTTGAATTTAGTTCTAACCTCACTAATTCTACCCCTTTTGAACCGCAGCTTCTTGCTCCCTCAAACTTCTTTCTTGGAAAACGCTGTTTTTAGTAGCTATAACATCTGCCAGAAGGGTATCGGAACTTCAAGCCTTGTCTGTCCGTCCTCCCTATTTGGTTTTTCATAAAGATAGGGTAACTCTCAGAACAAACCCTTCCTTCCTACCAAAAGTGTTATCGGAAGCAAATCTAAACCACTCCATTGATTTGCCCATCTTTTTCCCAGACTATACCAACAGGGCTGAACAAAAATTACATTCATTAGATGTTCATCGCCAATTACGGTATTATGTAGACAGGACAAAACAATTCAGAAAGTCAGACCAGCTCTTTCCTCTCTTATGCTGCAGGCAAGAAAGGGCTTCCAGTATCGAAAGTTACTCTTTCCAGATGGCTGACATCTATTATTACCTTGATCTATGAGTTGAGACACAGGCAACTACCCTCTAGGCCTAAAGCTCATTCAGCCAGGGCACTATCAACTTCAACGGCTTTTCAGGCAAGGTTACTACTAGATGCCATTTGTGCAGCAGCTACATGGGCGTCCAAACATACTTTTATTGCCCATTACAAGCTTGATCTAGCCTCCAGAAATAGAGCTGATTTTGGTTCCACTGTACTCAGGAGTCTGTTCCATTGAGCCACCCAGGACTAAAATGCTAGGGACGCTGTCCCATCCAGCAAGAATGAAGGCGAGAATGACAACTTAACATTAAGAAGTTATGTCTTACCATAACGTTCCATGTTAGTTGTCTTCTTCTCGCCTTCTTTCTTCGTCCTCCCTCCTGCCCCCTAGCCTGGATAGACTCGAGGTTCTGAGTCCTTCCATTTCTGGAGATACAATATGTTGCGTCTTTCATGGTATCCTTAGTGTTACTAGCAGGTAACCTGTACTCGTAAAAGAGGATTATAATGTTATTATTATAGTATTACTTTTTATACTATGTCTTAGCTTCCAAACGAGATCTGGGGAGTTAGCGCATGGTATTGTGGGATATAGGGCTGCCTCGAGCCGGTAAAAATAGCTCTCGAGCTATAGTATAGGCCGAGTCGGAGCCGAAGATCGGCTCCGAACCCCATTCAGCAAGAAATAAGGCGAGAAGAAGACAACTAACATGGAACGTTATGGTAAGACATAACTTCTTATTATCCTTTTCAGTGGCATATTGGAAAGGAGTGGATTGTAGAAACATTCTACAGGCTGCATCTTAGTCCTGGGTTCATACCTTTGCAAAGTACTATAAACTAATTTTTTTTTCAAGTTCCAGAGCAGCTGTGTGAGGGCCATTCTCCAGGGGATCCTGGATCCTTATCCTTCCTCCTCCCAGGTAGGGTAAACTTTAGGAGTCTACCTATATGCCACTGATGCAGTGTGAATGTTGAACAAAATACAGTTGTGTAAGTTCTACTTACCTGTAACAGTAGATGTTCGAATTTCACACTGCCTCAGTGGTAGCATCCACCAACCATCTCCTTTATTTTATACATTTTCAGTGATATCCAGCCTTGTTGTGTTGCTGGTTGACTTTGGTTTGTGTTGGTGTTTTTTGGCTTGTTTCAGACAATTCTTGCTTCTGGTTGTTCTTATTTCTTCCTGCTTAGTATTAAAAGCCTGAACAACTGACTTTCTGTGATAGGGATTAGGAATTCTGGTCTCTGGAAAGCTGCCAGTGTAGATTTGTGCAGGCACAGAACCCATGTGTCACTGAGTCTGTGTGAAATTCAAACATCTACTGTTACATGTAAGTTGGACTTGTACAACTATACTTTATTACATTAGGCACAGTGTTTTAGATTACTCTGCCTAGGGTATTATTTAATGATTCTCTGTCTTCGTGACTAAAATATTTGGTTTTAGAAGAGCATTTCTTGAAGCATTTCAGAGCATCACCAGGGAAGATAACACACTAATAAGAGTCCAGATTTTCTGGACTGTGACACAAACACAGCTTCCTATCTCTTCAGTTTTAAAACACTGAACTGCTCCAGCATGCATGCTCAGTGATATGCCAAGGTACCTGTTTTCACTGTGCTGCATTAGTTATATATCCCTCACCACAGACCACTCAGGCCTGACAGGGCATGTTTCTATAAGTAGGGATTAATACTCCTGCACAGCCCCTGAGCTGTGATTGCCAGCTGACATAGTACATAGACTGGTTACATTTGTTCCTGTACTAATGGAAAGTCCTCCAAAATGAGTGTGACAGCTGAGAGGAGGGTCCATCACACAGGCAGACATAAAGGTGGTTTCTGCCTTCAGTAGCATCCTGGCAATAAGGACATTTCTAAATAGTGCCCTAACCCCTTCCCTGATGGCTGATGTGAGCACGGATGTCACCATGGAGCATACTGCACCTATCTTGTGTGTGTATGTGTGAGCACTCACGTTTCCACTTCACACACTAATAAGTACTTGCACCACTGGCCCTGAATCACCAGACCTACCTCCCCAGTTCTGGCCACTTTGTTGCTAAGCAAACCTCTGCTTGCAGTGTGTTGTTTGGCTGACTGGAGGCTACCTACTCCTTACCCTACAGGATGGTTGAGTCTACATCAGCTACTCACTCCCGCCCTCTCTTGTCTGGCTGATGTTCTTCATGTTTCACTGTTGCAGTCATTACATTTGGGGTAATCTGCTGGCAGGTTGCCCTCAGTCGGCCTGAATAACAAAGTCTTGGGTCCTACGTCAGTTGCTGTCTCCTCTTCCATAACGTCAGGTCGTCAGGGGTAGAAAACATGCAGCAGATGCCATTTTAATTAGTTTTTCTTGCCGTGCAGTGCCCGAAGCAGAAGCAGTTCACAAGTGCCGGTTGGCCGACTCCTGAAATTTTCATTTTCGAGTTTCAGAATCGAAGTCTTCAAACTAAAGCTAAGCACCCCATTGGGGAAACTTTTTCTTGCTCCTTACCGATGTCAGTAAAAGTTAATAATTGCATTACTTGTGAGAAGCAAATACCTCATAAGGATTTTCATTCGTACTGTATTCCTTGCCTAGGCCCTTATCACAATGTGCCTTGCGGTTGTTTTTTTTTTGCTAAATTTAACCAATGCACTATTAAGCGTTGGTATATTTTTGCTTCTAAATATTTTGGTTCAAGATTTAACTATCCTGAAATGTCTTCGGTTAAAAATCCGACTACCGGAGTTCACAAAAAACACAAGGAAAAAGACAGACAGACTGTCGAGGTCCAAAACCGACGAGGAAGCTTCTCCTAAGCCAGTCGCCGGTACTCCGTGAGGCGTTTTCACAGCCCCTGATGCCCGCTACTTTTGAGTCACAGGACTTGACCGAGAGCCATTCGGAGTCCGGTATGCCACGAGATTCTGCAAGTATTGAACCCATGGATGTCTCTCCCTTGGATGGGTCCAGAGCCGCTGAGCAGGCACCGGCTTCTGAGGGTGTTTTCAGGCCTCAACATTTGTATATTAAACCTACGCCATCATCAAAAACAAGGCCAAAACCAACTTCTAAAAAAATGACGCATGAGCCACGTGCTCAGGCCCCTATTCCTAAAAAACAAATGATCAAAATGGCTGAGGATTTTATTACCTTGATCAGGGGTTCCCAACCCCCCCCCCCCTTGCTAAGAGGCCTAGGTAAGGCACTGATTATGAATCTTCAGATCAGGTTTCCATTTCTTCTGATTCCTCTTCTGATCAGGAATTTTCTATTCCACCTTATGAGGACTCTGATGCAGAGGAATCCATCCCTTCTGCTTCTCCTCCTGAGGATTACTCTTTTGGAGAGACTTTGCATACTTTAAGGGAACATTTTCACTGGGAGAGTCAGGACTTCTCAGAATCTAAAAAGAGGCTTATGGATTTTCTTCTTCTTCCTCAGCATAGGCCTTTGGCAATACCTCCTGTATTAGACATTGTTGATGTGTTCTCGGAATCAAGCATGGTTCCTGATTCCCTGCCTCCGGCTCCTAGTAAGCCAGACAGATATTACAGGGTTCCTGACTCCCACAAATTTCTTTTAAAAAAATCCTGCTGCTGACCCTGAAACTATTTCTCAGGGTCCCAAGGGTGTGAAGACTTCTACAGCCAAAAATCCTACCCCTTCTGATAGAGATTCCAGAGTGCTGGATAGATGGGGAAAGAAGGTTTATACGTCTGCAACCTTGGCAAGCAGTGCTTTAAACTGCCAGTTTCATATGCTTAAATATCAACAGGATGTTATGGGCTTACTGAAACAGAAAATTATGTTGATTTCTGATTGTGTGGAAAATAAAGAGTTATAGGATTTATTGCATTCAGCAGAACAGGTTGGAAAGCATACTTTGCAAAGTGGTTTTGATTCCTTGGAGGCTTCTTGCAGGGCCGCCGTAACTTGATCTGTGGTAAGAAGGCATGCCTGGCTCAAGGAGCAAAATCTGCATGATCATGTTAAAGCTAAATTGTTGGATGCCCTTTTACAGCAGGACAGTCTGTTTGGTAATAAGGCAGAAGAGGTTTTAAAGAAAATGGAAGACAAAGCTAAATCTATGCAAACTGTAAAAGATTTCCTGCAAGTGCAGCCACACAGGTTCAGTAGACACTGGCCTGCTAAGAATTGGTCCTTTCCTGTGTCCAACAGAGCTGCTCAGGGCAAACCCAGACCCTCCAAAGGCTCCAGATTTCGATCACAAGGATCATACAGGTCAAAGCAATGGGGTTACTCCACCTCCAAATCAGGAGGTAGCAAAGCACAACCCTACAGTAAACAGTCTCAATGACTTTCCTCTGCCATCTCCAAGCACTTATCTTTTGGCAGCCCCCTTGGGGGGAAAACTAGCACTTCATGCTCAAAATTGGTATTTAATTACCCTGGACAAGTGGGTATTAAACATAGTATCCCAGGGGTACAGATTTCATTTCCACATGTTGCCAATTCCAAACGGATGGCCAGATCTGCCACCAAACCAGTGGGCAGAGGCCCAGAAACAAGTCATGTCCCTCATGGATATGGGGGCTATTCAACTAGTGCCAGAAAAGGAAAAAGGACAAGGATTTTATTCAAGACTTTTCCTGGTACCTGGAAAAGACAAATCATGGCATCCTCTTCTGGACTTATCAATTCTAAATACGTTCCTGGACATTCCAAAATTAAAAATGCTGACTTTACAACAGCTAGTGCCTATGCTAGGCAAGAATGCCTGGTTGGTAACTCCAGACTTAAAAGAGGCATACCTGCATATCCCAATAAGGAAATCTTGCAGAAGATACCTCCGCTTTAAAGCAGGCTTTTTATAGGTTCATAGGTTCATAGGTTCATACTAGGCTATCTGCCCAAGGGCATTTATAAGCCTAGCCCATAGTTATGTGGCTTTCGCCACCCCTTTAGTTTGAATAAAAACTATGCCCATCATTTTTCTGTGCCTCTGTCAAGCAGTGACACTGAAGTAATCCCTGGGATATATCTGCGATCTCCCATCCATTGGTCAAGATTCCTCTTGAACAAGGCCAGCGAGGTGCTCTGCCTCACATGTACCGGGATTTTGTTCCACAGCATAGGGAGTCTCTGGGTGATGAATCTGTCCCTCCAGCACGTTCTATGTATAACCGTGTCAAGGTTTAAGTCTCCGCCCATGTGTTTCTGAGGTAACTAGATTTTTGAGGTGAAGCATATTCATCAAATCTGGGTTTGACATGGCCTTATATGTCAGGCACAGGTCACCTCTGAGCAAGCGGTATGAGACTGAATAGAGCTGGAGTTCTTTCAGTCGGGCAGCATAAGACATATTTTTGAGACCCTTTATCCTTTTGGTGAGGAACTTTTGGGGCCTTTCAAGCTGCATCAGGTGTCTGGTCAGATACATTCGAGCGGGCATTGTACTCAATCATAGGTCTAATGAGTGATGAGTACAGGGGGACGATGACCTCCCTTGATCTAGATGTGAATCCCTTCATGATCAGGTGGGCAATATAGAAGGTTTTCCTAACTACTTTAGCAACATGAGTGTCAACGAAGGCTACTGTCAACTTGGGTCCCCAGATCCCTGATGACTTTTCTGTGCTCAGTGGATTGCCACCTATATGGTAGCTAGAGGTAACCTTGTTTTTCCCGAAGGGTATGACTATGCATTTTTGGCGTTTAACTTCAGGCCATGGCTCTGGCACCAGTTATCCGTTTCTGTGAGGCCCTTCTGGAGGATATCTGTGTCAGATGTGTTTTCGACTATGGCGCCCAGTTTGCAGTCATCTGCAAACTTTGTCAGCCATAACCCTCCTGTGTTTGCTTGTACTTCAGAAAAGTAGATGCCGAACAAGAGTGGACCCAGGACTGAGCCCTGTGGGACACCACTTGTGACAGGCTTTGAGTCTGACATGGCTCCAGCAACTCTGACCCTGTGGGTTCTGTCACTTAGCCAGTTTGCAACCCATCTTGTGATGTATGGGTTTACATTCAAGCTGATGAGTTTTTCGATGATACCTGAGTGGGGTATTGTGTCAAGGCCTTTGCCAGGTCGAGGTAGGCTGTATGGACTGCCTTTCCCTCATCAATGGCCTTGGTGACTGTCTCGAAAAAGTCAACCAAGTTTAAGAGGCAGGATCTGCCTTTGACAAAGCCAAACTGGGTTGGATCCAAAGTCTGCAAGTTCCCTATGTCTTTATTTATGAGTTCCATTATGATCCTCTCCATGGCTTTGCAGATAAGGCTTGTCAAGCTAATGGGGCGGTAATTTCCAGGGTCTGTGGAGGCACCACCCTTATGAAGTGGGACCACAGTGCGTCGCCACTCCTTGGGTACGTATCCTGAGGTGAGGCTAAGATTAAACAGCTGTCCTAACTGTGGGTTTAATTCCTCGTTGAGTTCATGAAGCACACAGCCGGGGACACCATCCGGTCCCATGGATGCTGTGTTTTTTGCCTTAGTGAGGGCAGTTCTCACCTGGGCGTTGGATTGCATTACCAATTCTCTGCACTGCCCTTTGTAAAGACCCTGGGTGCAGTAGATAAGCCAAAGTGCCTGGCACCAGTAATTGCATTTTGCAGACAGAAACATTCAAATTTATTCATATCTGGATGATTGTCTCATTCAGGCAGAGGACAAGGACACTCTTCTTCAACATATGGCGTTTGTAAAAAGGCTTCTAGCATGCCTAGGGTACACCATAAACAAAAAGAAATCATAACTGGTACCCTCTCAAATAATTACATTTCTGGGTGCAAGCTTGAATACAACTGCCCAGATGGCTTACCTCACGCCAGACAAACAAATTCAATTGACAACATACTTTAAACAAGTGGCAACAAAAACCCAGCTATCTGCAAGACAAATTCTGCAGGCTTTGGGGTTCATGGCATCCTGTATTCTACTAATTCCATATGCAAGACTACATATGAGGAAACTTCAGTGGTACCTAAAAAGCTTATGGAGTCAACATTGTCACAGCCTGGAAACAATGATTCCTCTCATTCCCTGCCTGCAACAGGAGTTTCTTTGGTGGGCAGAGGCATGTCACCAAAACAAGGGACTGTCATTCATTCTACCCCCTGCCACCCAAACCCTAACTACAGACACATCAGAATATGCTTGGGGGGCACATCTGGCAGGGAGATGCATTCAGGGCAAATGGAGCCCAAACCAAATGCATCTACATATCAACCAATGAAAGAAATGCTAGCTGTACAGAATGCTCTGACAGCCTTCAAGGACTTCCTTCATCCAGGACAACTAATGATAAAGATGGACAACACCACAGTTATGTGGTACATAAACTAGCAGTGGGGTACTCACTCCTACCCCCTTTGCAGACTAGCCATGGCCTTGTGGAACACAGGCTTGACTTACCAAATAAGCTCAATTCCTGCCAGGAAAGCAAAATACTCTGGCAGACGACCTAAGCAGAAATCTTATGGACCCGCACAAATGAAAACTGGATCCACAAATCTTCAGCATGTTAACACAAAAATGGGGGAGCCCAGACATAATTTTGGGAGAGGCAAATAGATCTATCAGTTGGACAAATTCTGCACAAGAACTCATCACAAAAAAGCATGGAAAGTGGATGCTCTATCCTTCAGCTGGAAAAACCTATCAGTCTATGCCTTTCCCCTTCTGCCTCTACTCTCCAAGGTATTACTAAAAGTCAGACAGGAAAAAACAAAAATGATTCTGATTGCTCCCGACTGGCCTCACCAACACTGGTACCTGCTTCTAAGTAATATATATGTATAAGGCGTCTCCTGCTTCCTCCGTGGTACTTGCCTCAAACAGCTCATCTATTGTCTCAGCAGAACTATCAAATTCTGCACACTCAGCTCCAAACTCTGAATTCTTGCAGCATGGCTAATCATCTAATTTCTTCAATCACATCTCTCAGTAAACCTGTGATGGATGTCATTTTGGAGGCTAGAAGGCCTAGTACGAGAAGATGCTGATAAATGGAAGAGATTCTGTGCTTGGAACCAAGCACAAGAAATAGACACAGCAAACCCCAATATTCCTCAGATTACCCCAAATGTAATGACTGCAACAGTGAATGCACTCAAACATCTACATTTATGGTAAGTGTACACAACTGTACTTTCCAGCACCTGATCTGTTGATCAAGCTCTGAACATCTGGGTCATAGTATCAGAGACGTGTTTATATTGTTTTTCATTTAAATATTTAGTATATTGCTGTTGACAGTTGTGAGAAGCTATAGCATATAGTTTTATTGATTGTTGTTTGAGAAATTGTTAATCTTGTGTATATTATTTTCTGTTTACTGTATCATTAAGAGACTTTTATACTGTGTCGACACCAGTGTTACAAGGGAAATTTGGACACTGCCACTTTTGAGTCTGTAATTACATTTTTTGTGGTTTTGGATGAGTTATGACAGACAAGCACCAAACTGAATAAATTCATGATAGTACTAGATATGCAAGAGTTTAATAAGAATGTAGTGTTCTTTGATCAAGCAGATGCCGTTTTGAGTCTGCAGCTGAAGAATAAGGCATTCAGAGATCAAATTAAGTAAAGTTAACAGCATTTTAATGTGAACCAATTAATCATAATCACAGAGTAAGATAAATTTCATTGAAAGAACTTGGCAAGAAATAGTATACAAGATAAAGAGGACCTGGATTGTTTGTCATATGTTTGAGGTAAACTGGCTGAATGCTCCAATACTTCAGTTGTTTGTGTTAAACTAAACTGCGCTGATGGAGTTGTTTTGCAAATTTTTAGTGTATATTTCATGAACCACAAATATATTTCTGTGATTTCAGACATGGTATGTTAATCTGCGTATCTTTTCTCAACCTTGGAAGCCTGGTAGAATCTGTTTTTTGGGTAGCAGGAGAGTTTCCTTTGCTACTGATTATTTACTTCAAATGGAACAATAAACCCAGTTTTGTTAAGTTATACAAAAATGTAAGGAAAGAAATCCAAGGTTTTATTTAGCTTATCCTTCTTCTGTAAAAGCATTTTTCTGACTGGTATGTTATTTATGTTGGATTTGGTACTAGCCTTGGACAGGGTCTTGCAATTTGATGTTATTGCTGACCAAAATGTGACAGGGTAAACACATTGTTTGACAACTCGGTTGTCTCACACGACTGTTTTAGTGGAATACTCGCACTTGTGTCAAAACAGTTTGAAAATCTCTTGTTTTTGTTGTGTAATTTTTAAATATGTTGCTTTATCACAATGCTATCTGTGGGGAATGGTTAAAAAGGACCCCTTCATGCAGGTTGATAACAGGAACTTGAAACAAGATCATGTTTTATAATATGATCAGGTTAATTTAAAAATTTTGAGATAATGAATTGAAATTTACTGACATTTTATTACTTGTTATATCGTTGTCTCCTTCGTATGTGTTTATACTTACCCCTGTTATGGAGGTTTTGTAACTGGATTTATAACATTCAAATTTCTGTATTTGTTGGCTTATGAGTAGATGAATAGCTGTGTTTTAGGCTCATTTTTTTCAGTTTCTTTTCACTTGATTGTCAATGTGTTGTTATTTCACTTTTATATAGATAGAGGATATTTGATAGAATGGCAGGGGAGACAGGGCAAGATCCTCAGAATACTTAGGCGTACAGAAGAGAATGTTTGCCTGTTAACTGAAAATGGAAAGCATATAATTATTGGTGCAATGTTTACATCTCTGAGTAATGCTGCTAGTCACAGATATTTTGTATGTAGCGAAGTGCTACTTCATGAAAAACAATGTTTTGTTTTTTTTCTTGTAGTTCAAGGATAATGTGACTAGTTATGCATCTGAAATAAATGTTTTTGCTCTCAACCCATATTTCATTATTCTTTGACAGAATAACAGAACACTGCCTTGCATTAATTAACAATTTGCTGTGTGCAAATCCTCTATGAAAGCCAGTCTGTATATTTAATTGCATATTCTAGAGAATTGGACCTCTAGAGAGCATAGTACAGGGTAAGGTTTTAACCGCTGTATAGTTATGTTATTGCTATGTTTTATCTTTCTCTTCAGTATTTTTTTTTGAGGGGGGGGGGTTGCTGGACATTACTGACAGTTATGAAAATTAAATTATAACTTTAGCAACATAGAATTATGATATCACCATGTTATAAAGATTTTTCTGGTGATGTTATGCTTGTATAAGAAGAGGGTGTTTGAACTGAGTTATCCTTGGCATTCAGAAAAGCTTACCTCAGTGCAGAAGTCTTATCTTGAAATGTTACCACATCACAATAAGCCTTTCCAGTTCAGAGACTGATGGTTTTCCTTCCCTTCACAGGGTTCTTACCTCAGAGAGTGGTTTCACTAGGAAAGCTGCATGCTAATGCTGCACTCCAGAGGAGTGGCTACTGACAAATGGCCATGTGTTGTCCTCCACAAATGTCCATTGATCCCAATTAACTCGGTAAAAGTAAGCACCATCTTTGACTGCATTCACCCTTTTACTTATATGGGAGTAGTAGTGGTACAGTTAAGTACAGTAAGTGCAATAGAGCCATTTTGTGCATTTATGGGTGTTGTGTGTGTAGGTGGTTGAATATGACTGAATGTATGTATGTATATGTGTCTGTCTGTCTGGGTTGTTGCACTATGGATGGGCACAGGGAGTACTAATTCTCTAAGTGATGTATGTGTGTGGGTGGGTGAGTGCGTGTGCGTGTGTGCGTGTGTGTGTGTGTGTGTGTGTGTGTGTGTGTGTGTGTGTGTGTGTGTGTCTGTTTGAGCATACTTGCAGGTGTGAGGGAGAGTGATGTTCTTCATTCCACATTGCTGCAGTCCTAACTATTGGGGTAGTCCGCTGTCCAGTCGGCCCGAATACCAAAGTATATGGCTGACGTCGGTCAGGGCGCATTAGACTGACGTCAGTACGTCAGGGTACTAATGCGCATGACCGACGTCATATCCTCAGTCTTTTTTGCCGCATGGTCCAATGCAGAAGCAGTTTTGCGAGTGCAGGTTGGCGTTCTGAAATTTTCTGAAGTCGGAGTTTCAGACCGAATCAAAGTTGGCTAAGTACCCGTTGGGAACATTTTGGTTTTCTTGCCTCAGTATTTAACCGGATGTCAGAAAAAGTGAATAACTGTATTTCTTGTGGGAAACAGATACCTCATAGGGACTACCATACCTTGTGTATACCTTGTTTAGGGCCTGAGCACGACGTTGTTGGATGCCGCTCTTGTGCTAGATTTAACAAACGCACTATTAAGAGAAGGTTAGACTGTGCCAGGTTAGTGTTTGGGAAGCGTTGTAATTATAAAATGCCATCGGATGCTCCGCGCCGCTTATCCAAAAGCGCAAGGACAAAACAGCGAAGCCTAGGGTTGATGAACCGGCAGTCCCGGACGTCGGTTCTTTAGAAGGCTCAGTGGAGCCAGAGGTTTTGCCAGGAGTTTCTTTGGAGTCTCAGGCAGAGACTTTACTGTTACAGGATGTGCCTTCTCAGGAGGTAGGCCAGGCTGAGGGGGCTTCTCAGGTAACTGTTCTTCCCTCTCTTCCCAAGGTAGTTAGAGCCTCTCCTTCTGTTTCCAAAACTTCTTTGAGAGGTAGGCCAAGTTTAGCTTCAGTAGGGGCTTCTCCTAGCACTTCAGGTTCTGTGCCTAAGAAACATATGCTTAAAATGGCAGAAGATTTGATTACTATGATTAGAGGTTCTATGCGCCCTCCTGATAAGAGGCCTAGGGTGGAACCTGAGTTTGAGAGTTTTGAACAGTGTTCAGAGGCTTCTGAGTCTTCTGCGGAAGACTTGCTGGAGTATCCTCCTTATTCTGATTCTGATGTGGATGATTCCACTCCTACAGCTTCTCCTCCTGAGGATTTCTCATTTTCAGAGACTCTGCATTCCATGAGGGAGCACTTTAAATGGGAAGGCCAAGATTACTCTGATTCCAGGAAAAGGCTTAGGGAATTCTTGTTTTTACCCCAGCATAGGCCCTTAGCTATACCTCCTGTCTTAAATGTGGTGGAAGATGTTTTTGCAGAGGCTTCCCTGAACCCTGATTCTTTGCCTCCTGCTCCTGTTAAACCTGATAGGTACTATAGGGTGCCTGAAGCTCATAAGTATCTTTTTAAGAGTCCTAGGGCAGACCCGGAAACTGTTTCTCAGGGACCTAAAGGTGTTAAGGCCTCTGTTGTTAAAACCCTGTTCCCACTGATAAAGAGGCAAGGGCTTTGGATAGATGGGGAAAGAAAGTGTATACTTCTTCCACTTTAGCCATGAGGGCGTTGAATTGTCAGTTTCACATGCTAAAATATCAAAATTATCTCCTTTCACAATTGAAATCTAAGGTGGATGCTTTGGCGGAAGGTATTGAGTGTAAAGAGTTGCTGGATTTAGTTCATGTGTCTGAACAAGTGGGTAAGCATTCTTTGCAATGTGGTTTTGATGCTGTACAGGCCTCCTCGAGGGTGGCTGCCACTAGTTCTGTTCTTCGCAGGCATGCCTGGTTGAGGGATCAGAATTTAGCTGAGCATGTTAAGACAAGGATTTTGGATGCTCCTTTACAGTCTGATGTGTTGTTTGGTTCGCCTGTGGAAGCAGTTTTAAAGAAAATGGAGGACAAAGCTAAGTCTATGCAAACTGTTAAAGATTTTTTGCAGGTGCAGCCACCGAAGTTTAGTAGAAATTGGCCTACTAAGGGATGGACATATCTTGCTTATGATTCCCAGTCTAGGGGTAGGTCTAGATGTGGTAGGGGCAGAGCTCAAGGTTCTTTTAGGCCTAGAACAGGGAGTTCACCTGCTCAGACTTCTGGTGAGGGCAGGGGTCAGTCCTTTCGTAAACAGACCCAATGACCTGCCTTTTCAGCTGCCAGTAGATTCTCGTCTGGCAGCTCCTTTGGGAGGAAGACTGTCTCTTTTCAAAGAAAATTGGGATTTAATTACTCAAGACAAATGGGTGTTGGATATCATTCACCACGGTTACAGGTTTTATTTCCATACATTGCCCCCTTTCAAAGGCATGCCAGACGTTCCTCCTCCACAAAGGAAAGAGGCTCACAAGCAAATTTCTCTGTTACTCCAAATAGGGGCCATTCAGCCAGTCCCTGTATCAGAAAGGGGCCTAGGATTTTATTCTCGCCTGTTCCTAGTACCAAAGAAGGGGAACACGTGGAGACCAATTTTGGATTTATCTATCCTCAACACTTATCTGGACATTCCCAAGTTCAAGATGTTGACGTTACAACAGCTTTTACCTCTGCTGGGCAAAGATCACTGGATGGTAACTTTAGATCTCAAGGAAGCTTACCTTCATGTGCCTATAAGACTGAGTTGCAGGAAGTATCTGCGTTTCGAGCTGGAAATTCTCATTATCAGTTCTCTGCATTGCCCTTTGGCTTATCTACTGCCCAGAGTATTCACAAAGGTTCTGGCTCCAGTGATAGCTTACTTCAGGCTAAAAGGAATTCAAATCTATCCTTACTTGGACGACTGCCTGATTCTGGCTCAAGAAAAGAAAGACCTTCTACAGCATCTGGAATATGTTATAGCAGTGCTAAGATGCCTAGGGTATTCTGTGAACGAAATAAAGTCCAGTCTAGTACCCTCTCAAGACATGTGCTTTCTGGGTGTGAGACTGAATACAGCAGCCCAGATGGCCTTTTTAACCCCGGACAAACAAAAGAGTCTATCCCTTTACTTCCATCAACTATCTCATCAGTCCGTGCTGACTGCAAGGACAGTCCTTCAAGCATTAGGGTTCATGGCATCTTGTATTCTGGTGCTTCCCAATGCCAAACTGCATATGAGGAAGCTGCAATGGTATCTCAAAATGTATGGACACAGCACTGCCAGGATTTGGACACTGTCATTCAAATAATACCTTGCCTTCAAAAGAATTTTTGTGGTGGGCTCAGGAATGTCACCTAAACAAGGGACTCTCTGTGACCCGGCCAGAGGCGAGTCAGATTTTAACGACAGATGCCTCGGACATTGCTTGGGAGCTCATCTAAATGGAAAGTGGATACAAGACAAGTGGCCTGCCAGACTACAGCATCTACATATCAACATGAAGGAGATGTTAGCAGTCCAGTTTGCATTAATGGCTTTCAAGGAGTTACTTCTTCCAGGGCAGGTGTTGATTCTAACAGACAACACAACTGTCATGTGGTACATCAACAAACAAGGGGAACACATTCTTATCCTCTATGCAGGCAAGCAATGATTTTATGGCAGACTCTGCTCAGCTTGCAACTAACTCTTCAGGCAAGGTTTCTGCCGCGAGCACAGAACTCCTTAGCAGATGTGTTAAGCAGACAAATCATGGATCCCCACGAGTGGAAACTGGATCTTCATGTATTTCAGAAATTGACAGTGTCATGGGGAACTCCAGACATAGATCTGTTCGCTTCTCCACTAAACCACCAGCTGCCAAAGTTTTGCACAAAGGGGTTTCATCACACAGCTTGGAAAGTGGATGCTCTTTCTTTCAGTTGGAAAAATCTTCATGTGTATGCCTTTCCACCTCTGCCTCTTCTTCCAAAGGTACTCTTAAAGGTCAGACAAGACAAGCCAAGGATGATTTTAATAGCTCCAGATTGGCCTCGGCAACACTGGTACCCACTACTAAGGAGTCTGGTAAGGAAGCCTCCATGGCCCTTACCTTTGATTCCACATCTGTTATCTCAGAAGGACGGTCATCTGCTCAATGTCAAGCTTCACTCTCTTCATCTAACAGCCTGGCATATTCTGTGTTGAAACACAGCAGGTCTCAACTTCCTCAACAAGTTTTAAATGTGATTATGGAAGCTAGAAGACCTAGTACAAGGAAAGTGTACGCAGAAAAATGGAAGAGATTTTTATTTTGGAGTACAGCAAAGAATTTGGAGATTTCTGAGCCTAATTTGAGTGTGGCTCTTCAATATCTTACTGAGTTATTGGACAAAGGTTTGTCCTTCTCTTCCATTAAGATTCATGCTGCAGCAATTTCAGCTCACTATGATTGTGACCCACCATTGTTTTCGCATCCTTTGTTCAAGCAGTTTCTTAGAGGGGCAAAGAATATAAGACCCCACGTAGAGCTCCTACTCCTGCTTGGGATCTCAATTTTGTGTTGGAAAAACTTACTCTACAACCTTTTGAGCCTGCGGCTACTGCTGAATTGAAATACTTGTCATGGAAGACTGCTTTTCTGTTGGCTATTACTTCTGCAAGAAGGGTGTCTGAGTTGCAGGCCCTTATGGCAGTAGAGCCCTTTTTGATTTTCCGTAAGGATAGGGTATCATTACGTACTAATCCTTCCTTTATGCCTAAAGTGGTTTCTAGTGTGGCTTTAAACCAAACTATTCATTTGCCTACTTTTATGCAGATCCCCAAAATAAAGGGGAAAAGATTTTGCACACTTTAGATGTACACAGGCAATTGCGTTATTATTTAAGCAGGACTAAGGATTTTAGGCAGTCTCAGCAGTTGTTTGTTTCTTTTGCTTTGAGTTCAGGGCAAGCCTGTGTCAAAACAAACTATTTCTAGGTGGATTGGGTTTTGCATTGCATTTTGTTATTCCCATCATGGCAAGGAGATTCCAGCTGGGATTAGGCCTCATTCCACTAGGGCTACTGCCACTTCAACAGCATTTCTAAGGGGTGGCAACTAAGGATATTTTGGAGGCAGCTACTTGGAGTTCAGTGCATACTTTCTCTAAGCATTATCACCTTCCTCTCTACTCTAAGTCTAGGGCTGGTTTTGCCACAGCTATTTTGCAAGGCATGTTGTCAGCTCCTGCTTCTTTATGATTTGCCAGCCTCCCTTACCTCTGCTTTGGGATTCTACCCAATAGTTAGGACTGCAGCAATGTGGAATGAAGAACATAGTACAGTTTTGTACCTACCATAAATGTAGATGTTCGAGGATCCACATTGCTGCAGTCCAATTTACCCTCCCTCCTTCCCCTCTGTGTTTAGGGGTGGTTGTGTAGGTGAGGTTATATGCTGATAATTTTGTATATATTGTACATATTTTTTTTTTTGGTGCAGGTATATTGGGCCTTGTCTTTTTAGGGTCTTCTGACATCTGGGGCAAGAAAAGACTGAGGATATGACGTCGGTCATGCGCATTAGTACCCTGACGTACTGACGTCAGTCTAATGCGCCCTGACCGACGTCAGCCATATACTTTGGTATTCGGGCCGACTGGACAGCGGACTACCCCAATAGTTAGGACTGCAGCAATGTGGATCCTCGAACATCTACATTTATGGTAGGTACAAAACTGTACTTTTCCATTAGTGTTTGCATGTGTGTGGCAGTTTATTTGCGGATTCTTGAATATGTGTATGTGTGGGAATGTCTGGGAGTGTGTGCCTGTACAACTGCATTGCATGGGCTGGTAGGGAGAGCACTAGTACAGTCAAGCCTGACAGTGTAGTGTTAGAGTCAAAGAAATGGTAATGAGTTGCAAAGCATCCAGACCCTGTGTTGGAGGTGAAAAGAATTCCAGGGGTACATTGCGGTGCAGACCGCAGATGACTGCTCACTCTTGTTTTCTTTCCCTCTGAGAAAGACAGTTCTTTCAGTACTTTTACTTAAAAGGAATCCCAGTCAGTCTTCAGTCTTTAATATCCATCTCTGCCATTCATCTTGCACTTTTGGTTTGGAACAAGATAGCTCAGTTCTAGCACCTTTTGATCAGAATCCTCAGAGGCTTTGAAAGAGTTATTGAGAGCAGGCTACAAGACAGAATTCTTATTGAAGCCCTTTTCCTATCCATTTCTGATAATATCAAAATCCTTGCTGGAAAGAGCCAAGCGTGTATTACACAGTGTGTTAGCTAAGGGTGCAATGCTTCCATTAAAGGAGTCTTAAAATTCTCTTTAAGTCATGAATTAAAAAAATAAAACCTGAAGCTCTATTTTAAATCCCTGTTATTTGAACAAGCAGTTGAAAGTGTAAAACTTCAAAATAATTCTAATTCATCCGGTTCTACTCATTCACTTTCATGAAACATCGATAGCAAGTCCGGATCTGTAACATGCTTGCAGACATATTTCTATTTATTACCCTCTCATGTTCAGTACAGGTAAAACAACTCTTTCAGTTTGTGGTCTTTTCATTCAGACTTGCATCTGCCCAAAGGTATTTACAAAGTTCCTAGTACCAGATATAGCAGTTTTCAAAGAAAGGAATATGCTCATTTACCCATTATGGACATCTGTATTGTTCAGGCTTACTCTCCTCAATAATTATTGGAGAATCTGAAAATAACCACTTCACTCCATTTCAGGTGACTAATATGTGTGTGTGTCTGTGATTGTCTGTGTATGTGTAATACATCTACACTCACACAAACATATACACACACACACACACATACGTGTGTGTGTGTGTAATATATGTAAACACACACACCCACATATACACACACGCACACACACACACACACACATATATATATATATATATATATATATATATATATATATAAATACAGATAGAAATATACATATGTGTGTGTGTGTATATGTGTATATTTACAAATCGGACCTAGTGCAACTGAAGATTTTTGGGGGTGTACTGTTAGATTTGGTTACTAAAAATAGTCTTTCTGTTCCAGCATAAAATCTGCAAAATGATGGCATTATCTTAGCGGGAAACTGGCTAGGTTTTCAGTCAGTAAAAACACTCCTGAGTCATATTTCAACCAGTATCCTCTTGGTGCTAGTGCTGGACTTTACGTAAGGACATTGAGTTTTACTTGTACAAGCTATGAAATCAAATGATAAATCCTTTTGAATCTCTTTCTCCTGATCCCACTACTGGTAAAGAAGCTGAACTGTTGTTTACAGCTGTTTCTGGACAAACCAGTAGATGTGATGTTGTCCATTTCATTCACCCTCGCTTGATGGGTCCTAGGATCCGATCTCGGATCTGACTCGGCCACTTCACAAGACTAATGATCCGAGTCTCGAGCTCCTCCCTCTCCCACAATGCATCTCTTCTCCCCTAACTCCTCAGATCTTGTTTACAGCCTTCCAGCATAGATGCAGTTCAGTTGCCTCAAGCAGGTCAGTACTTTTTTTTTGGTCACTGTTTTGCTATCCAGTCTCTCTGAATTGCTGTTAGATCCTTCCAATCTTGTCTAAATCACCCTCTGTATCAGTTCATTAGTTAGTTAATAGTTCAGTTTTATGACGGGCATTTGGGTTTCGCCCCTCCCCCTTCTACACACTTTCTTCCTCTGCAAACTCTCCATTGGTCTTTTTCTTCTTACTTAAAATCTTCCCTGTATATTTTCTTTGTAGGCAGTTTTTTAATTTTAAGAGAATTGTGTGTGTGTGTGTGTGCGTGTGTGTGTGTGTGTGTGTGTGTGTGTGTGTGTGTGTGTGTGTGTTTCAAAGTCATGTTTGTGAAGACAACAGGGTTTAAAAGAAACATCTCTTGTAGGCACATAATTCTGAATTTGGATGTCCACAAGAGGTGTGCTTGTTTTCTTGGGTCAGGGCACTTAGAGGCCAATGGTAATATTTGTGTGGCTTTTAACCGTTGCACCATTTCAGACTATAGGAACAGGGTTATTTTAAAGGGTCTGTTGCCGGATTCTGAGGCTCAAACACCCTTGAAACCTTCTTCTTCCAAGGAGGTGAAGAGGCATACCCCCTCACAATTCCCGGAGGCTATGTCCGCTGTACCAGAGAAAAAAACAAAATTGTTGGATCCAGCTGCATCAGATCCTACAGATATCCATCACTCCTCGGATCCTAAAGGTTCCTTGGATCCAATGGAATTGGAACCAACCAAGACTGTTCTTCAGATCTGAACATTACTGGATCCTAATACTTCTGGTCTGAGTGCCCATTAGGATCCATTGGACGTATGGATACACAGTTCATTATCTTCGAGCAAGTCCTCTTCAGATCCCAAGCCCTCAGACTGGAGGTTTCAGAGCCATAAGCAGATTCAGAATAAATCACCATCCATGGCACCAACGGCTTAGACCAGTCAGTCTCCTGCAAAATCTACTCATTCCTCAGTGTACTCTAGATCCTCTTAGCTATGCCATGCAGCTATGAACAGAATGAGTCATCAAGGCTTAGATACAGTTGGAGACTCTCCCTTCTCCATCCCATCCTGGATCTGTGAGAGCTCCAGCTCCCATAGCATAAATTCCTCCTCCGATCCGACCAGTCGTTTTGGAATTCCAGGATCTGGATTACCTGAAACAGCCATCATCAGGGCCAAGGATATATCTTTCCTCGCAACTCCTTCAGTGTCCTAGACCAACTCTCCTCTGATGCCTTCAAAGCAGAGTGGGTCCTGGACCTGAGACGTTGGCTCCAACTTTGCGGGTTGACCTCATCTCTGATCTTGTTGGATCTGTCTATCCCCTTTGGAGCTTTAGCCTCGACAGTTCGGGTCCGGTGCTGTCCTGAGGCACTGCCTCCGAGGTTGACTCCACATTTTCTCCTTTGGCGGCTTCGGCACTGGGTAGAGTTTCCCCGGGTGTGTCTGCCTTTCGCTTGGCAGAGAGGACTTACTTCAGGATTCGAGATGTGTCTCCTTTCCTCCCCCTCCCCCGATCCTACCCAGTCACCGGCTGATCCAAGTTTTGGTCCCTTTCATCCTGTCCATAGTCAGCCCCTCCAGGCCCAACCCCCCACAGGAAGTTCACCTCTCCTACGATTCCTCCCTTGAACATCCCACTGGAGAGGTTCATCGGAAAAGATAGTGCAAGAGGAAGCACTTGGACTCCCCTTTGGAGTCATTGACTGAAGATACCGACTTCGATGACGGAGAAGGGTCCCCACGATCTCCTCCTGATGACATCTCCTTCACGGATATTTTAGAGATCCTGAAACAGAAGGGTGGATGTTCATCCCACACCCTTTCTTCTGAGGAGTCGGTGTACCTGGAGGCCTGCGGGATGGGTCCATCTACATACTGGGCAACCCCACCAGTGGGCGAACATATTGACTTAGTTTCCCACTGGGCATGGAAGGAACCAGACACCATGGACCCTATTCCCAAGTGTGCGGTAAGTACCTTAGCCCACCTGCATATCATTTACACTGGATATTCCAATTGATGTTGTTGGGGTGTTTGTGGCTACCAAGCAAGAGCTAGCAGAACAGAGCTCCACTGTCCACCCCCAAACCAGGAGTCTTGGGTGTTGGACAGACACAGGAAGCGCGTTTATGCCTTGGGTACCTTTACACTGAGAGCATTGATTTACTTGGCACACTTCACACATCTACAGAAGGATCTGGTTAAGGAACTTACCAACTCTTTGGCAAAATCCTTGTCGGAGGAAGACCTCAAGAAGGTATCTCCCCAGTTGGCCACTCTTTCCTCCATATCTAATTCCTCAATGAGGCTGATTTCTAATGCTGCAGAAGGAACCTCTCAAGCAGACGGTACAGGCATAGTGCTCAGAAGACATGAATGGATGAGGCTTTGCAGGTTTGCGGAGCCCTTTAAGGCATCCTTCATCTGTGCCCCCTTTGATGGTTCTTCTCTTTTTTTGGGCCATCAGTCAAAGAAACCCTTCCCACAGAGAACAGGAGGGAAAGACCTTATCTGCTGTAGGGATCAAGTCTTCTTCCCCCCAGTGGACCTTTTCCAGGAACCAGCGGAGTGGGAAGATGATGTGGTTCTGAAAATCCCAAGGTTCTTTCCTGGAGTCCCAAGAAGATTCATCTTCCAAGGCCAGAGGAAGAGAATTTAATGGCAGACACCACCTAAGAGGCAGAGGGGGTTGGCAGAATCAGAGCTTCAGAGAACCTTTCTCTGACAAGCTGTAACAGTGCTGCTGGAGTGTTGCCGACTGTCCTACTCTGGAGCCAGTCCGGGACAGATTTTCATTGCACCTAGACGCCTGGAGAAGCTTAGCAAATGACAAGTGGGTGCTAAACATTATTTCCGGAGGTTACTGTATTCCCTTTTCCCTTCCACCTCCAAGCTCCAGGAGGAATCTCCCTGATGTGCCACCCAATCAGAGTGAGAATGCCATCCTAGAGGTTCAGAAACTTCTAGAAAAAAGAGCCATCCAAGAGGTCCCAACCAAACAAGGATGTGGAACGTATTCATGCTTCTTTTTGGTGCCAAAAAAAGATGGGGGACCTGCGTCCGATCTTAGATCTGAGCAGTTTGAACCTATTTATCAAGAAGTCAAAGTTCTACATGGTTACATTTCATTCCATACTGCTGCTGCTGTGAAAGGATGATTGGATGTGCTCCATAGATCTCCAGGATGCGTACTACCATATCAAGATAAACAGGTGCTCCAGGAGACATTGGCTCCTAGCTGGAAGCATAAATCATTACCAGTTTAGAGCACTGCCCTTTGGACTCACCACCACTCCCCGGATGTGTACCAAATGCATGTTCTTGGTGGCAGCGAGGATTCCAGGTGTTTCTGTACTCAGACAATTGACTCCTAACTGCACCAACCAACAAGGCAGTTAGTCTAATGCACGTGATCTGCCACAGAGACCAAATTGCACATAAATGTCCTAGAGATGAGAGCAGTTCTCCTGACGTTGCAAACCTTTCATGATTGCCTTCCTCTGGGAATGATAGCAATCCATGCAGACAGCATGGCAGTAGTCTGGTACATCAACAAACAGGGGAGAACTCGTTCATACCCATTGTGTGGTAAGGCCATGAGAGTTTGGGAATGGGTGATCTCTTCAAGCTGCTTTTTCATTGTAATGCACATTCTTGGGGAGACCAATGTACTGGCAGACTAAGCTGATCCATCCTGAGACCCCACGAGTAATCCCTGAATCAATCAGTAGCGAACTAAATATTCACTGGATGGGGCCAACTTTGCTGTGACTTCCTTGCCTCTACCCTGAGCAACAAGTGCAGCAATTACTTTGTTCTGGGGAGTCACCGAGGGATGCTGTAGTCCATGATTGCCCTCCAGGTCTCCTGTATGCTTACCCACCAATACCCCTGATTCCAAAAGTACTACAGAAAGCCAGAAGTCTGAAAAGTACCTTGATCCTCATCACCCCCTTCTGGCCTTGTCAGGTGTGGTTCCTTTTCCTATGGTCTTACATAAAATATCCTCTATGGATACTAGAGCCCAGACATGATCTAATTTCCCATCCGTCAGAGCAGATAATATCCCAATCCCAGATTCCTACAATTGACTGCTTGGTTTCTCCTCTTCCAATGATTCTATGGAAGTCCAGGCTAGCTTCCTCAGTCCAGGAGATTATTCTTGCTTCTCAGAAGCCCTCCACAAAAATGATTTACAATAGCAAGTGGAAAAGATTCTCAATTTGGGCAGTGGAACAGAATATCAATCCTTTTTCAGCTACTGTTTTGGTTATATTTATGTTCCCAAATGTGCTTTTCCAAGAGGGTGCCAGTTTCTCCACCATAAAGCTGCAGCTGGTAGCAATTGCCAATTTTCATGCAAGGGAAGACTTTCTGTTGCTTCTTCTTTTCTCTTTCAACATCCAAATTATGTAAGGCCTTTATGAAAGGGGTTTTCCTACTTAGACCCCTATGAAGGATCCTTCTCCTCCTTGGAACCTTAGCCATTGTACTTCAAGATCTCACTCAGAAACCCTTTGAACCTGCCAATTCCTTTGACTTGAAGTTTCTATCTTGGTAAACCATTTTTCCCGTGGCTACTACTTCAGCAAAAAGAGTGTCGAACTGCAAGCTCTATCATCCAAGGCTCCTTATATCACCTTTTTCAAAGATAGGGTCTCTTTACAAACGAGCCTTATCTTTATGCCTAAAGTGGCCACGGAATTGAATATTAACCAATCTATTTATTTACCAGTTTTCTTCCCCAGTCATTCCAACAAGGGCAAATATATGTTACATTTGTTTGATGTTCATAGATAGTTGCATTTTTATCTACACAGGGCAAAGGGACAAAGAAAATCCGAGCAAATTTTTGTGTTTTTTTTTCAACCAGTCAGCTAGGCCAGGCAGTGTCCAAACTCACTCTGGCAAAGTGGATTACTGATTGCATTTCTACTGTTTACCCCTTGAAAGGCATGCAGCTTTCTTGTCCCCCAAAAGCTCATTTTACTAGGTCAATGTCCATTTCATCTGCCTTTTCAGTGAGGACCTCTTTTGATGAGATTTGTGCAGCAGCTACTTGGTCCACGTCACATACATTTGTTTTGCATTATAAACTGGATATTGTCTCAAGGAACAGGGCATCCTTTGGGTCTGTGGTGCTCCTGCATATCCTTCCATGAGGGCCACCCAAGATTTATGTAGCTGGTGACTCTGACCCATCAGTGAGGAAGAATGAAATGGACAACGTCAGATTTAGAAGTTATGTACTTACTATAACTTGGCATCTTTGTTGTCCAGTTTCATTCTTCCTCATGTCCCGCTCATCCATCCCCCACCCTAAGCTGTTGAGAAATATCTAGAGAAATTTTGGAACCCATAGGTTCCTAGTTTGAGCTCCAGTTTATGGTAATGTTATATTGCTACCTATGTATTCTTGTAGGTAACTGTCTATAGAGCAGCAAACTCAACCTGAGGAGTTAGGGAAGATGTGAGGCATTATGGGAGTGGGAGGAACTCAAGGTTTGGATCATTAGTCTTGTGAAGTGACCGAGTCAGATTTGAGATGAGCTCCTAGGACCCATCAGTGAGGAAGAATGAGACTGGACAACACAGATGCCAAGTTTTGGTATGTACATAACTTCTAATTTTCCCAAGGAGAGCTGTTTCATTTTCTGACTAGTGTGCTCATCTTTGAGATTTGTCAGTCCAAGGAATTTGGTCTTCTCCAATGTGCAAAGAAAAATGCACATTAGCAGCACATATAACAGAAAACAGTCTACCCTAACAGTACGGAAATAAAGGCTGACAACTCAGTGATCATATGGCACAAACTGGCAACTCAGTGGTCATATGGCACATAAGTAAGGTATTATAAGTTAATACCACCTTTGCTGTCTACAGATGTGGGTTTGTAAACTGTTGATGTTCCTCGTGTTTCACTGTTGCAGTCATTAGATTTGGGTTATCCCTACCAGGCTAGCCCTCGACCGGCCTGAGTACCAGAGGCTTAGTATTTCTGCGTCGGTTGCTGTCGCTTCAGGACTGACGTCAGGTCATCAGTAGTATAAAGAAAGGCAGCTAACACCATTACATCACTCTTTCTTGCTGTGGAGCCCAAAGCAGAAGCGGTTCTCACGAGTTCCAGTCGGCAACTACCTGAGTTTCGTCTTCTGAATTGAAGCTGAAGTCTTCTAAAACTAAGTCCCCCGTTGGGGATCCTTTTTTCCTGCACTAACCAATGTCAGAAAAAGTTAACAATTGTCTCGCCTGTGGAAAGCAAATACTATACTGAGACTTTCATTCTTACTGCATCACTTGCTTAGGCCCAGACCACGTCCCCCGCTGTCGCTTCTGTGCTTTGTTCCACGCCAGAACTATACATCATCGGGCCCTTATTGTAGCTAGATATTTTTGCTTACAGTCCTCAAATTCCAATATAGCTTCATTAAGCCATCTGACAGCAGATCTTCTGAAAAAACGTAAAGATAAAGACAGAGACAGACTGCACAGGTTCAAACCTACCGATGACGCTTCCATTAAGCTAGTTGTCAGTTCTCCTGTCCTCAGTGAGGTGCTTTTGCAGCCCTTGATGCCCGCTTCTGTGAATTTGCAGGCCTCTAGCAAGACCTTTCGGAGTTCGGTGTGCCACAAAACTCTTCTTCGACTAAGGATCCTGCAGCTGTCTCTCCCTTGGATGGGTCCAAAGCTGCTGAGCAGGCACCAGCTTCCGAGGAAGTCCTTCGCACTACCGATTCTCGACACAAACCGACGACTTTCGCGTCTATCATTCTTTTGAAAACTACAGAGATGTCCTTCATGGATGCATCTGCAGTCATAACAGCTGGGTTGTCCTGTCGTCAGGCAGCCCGTCAGTCGGCCGGATTCCAAAGTCCGGGTCCGGCTTCGGCTGATGTCGCTCTTCATCCGACGTCATCTCTGTTGGACTTCGGGTATAAAGGCATCAGCCGACGCCATTTTCCTCAGTCTTTCTTGCCGCGTGGCGCCCGAAGCAGAAGCTGTTCGCAAGTGCCGGTCGGTCGGATCCAGAGATTTTTTCTACCGAATACTACTTCGAAGACTTCTAAAGCTAAGTACCCCGTTGGGGACTCTTTCTTGCCTCAGCCGATGTCAGAAAAAGTTAATAATTGTTTAACCTGTGGGAAACAAATACCTCATAAAGATTTCCATTCTTACTGTCTGCCTTGTTTAGGCCCAGCCCACGGCGTAGCAGCCTGTTCGGCCTGTGCTTCCTTCAACCGACGAACGCTTAGGCGTCGGTCGGAGTTTGCAGAACAGTTTTTCGGTTCTGACTTTGCTTACATTATGTCGTCGGAACCTCCGACTACACTTTCTGCCAAAAAACGCAAAGAAAAAGACCGACACTCGCGGTCCGTGGTTTCGGCTGAAACCACGCTTAAGCAAACCGCGAGTGTCTCGGTTTCGGCCGAAACCGAGAAAACTGATCTAGGTACAGCCGAATCTATCTCTACACTTGAGGCCCCTGCTACAATTCTTGAATCGGCCTCTGAAACTTTACCCACTGACTTATCAGACACCATTCCCCTGGATGTCTCTACCCCAGCACGTGGTGCTGCTAGGCCTCCAGCAGCCATGTCCATTAAGGCCTTCGCCAGGGCTAAAGCAGCCAAGTCTACTAAATCAGTGCCTGTTAAACCACCCTCAACCAGGCCCTCTTCTAGTTCTCAAATGCTCACCTTGGCAGAAGATTTGATTTCTTTAATTAGAGGATCTCAACCTCACCCAGACAGGGCCTCTCAGCCCCCAGATAAGAGACCTAGGGAAGAGCCCCCTGAGCCAGTGTCCTCTGATGATTCTGCAGATGAATCAGACATTACTGACCTGGCAGAGGCTCCTTTCTCTAATTTTGAGGATTCTGATGCTGAAGAATCCATTCCAGCTGCTTCCCCTCAGAAGAATTCTCCTTTGGGAAACCTTGCATGCCATGAGAGCAGTTCCAATGGCAGCAACAAGAATTCTCAGATTCGAAAAGACTTAGAACCTTTCTGCACCTTCCACAGCACAGGCCCTTAGCTATACCTCCTGTTCTTTCTGTGGTAGATGACGCTTTTAATGATGTCTGCTCTGCTCCAGACTCATTACCCCAGCCCTGCCAAACCAGACAGATTTTACAGGGTGCCTGACACTCATCACCACCTTTACAAGGCCCCTTGCAGACCCAGAAACTATATCCCAGGGTCCCAAGGCAGTTGCATGACCATAGCTAAAACCCTACTCCTTCTGAAAGGGAAGCAAGGGCATTAGACAGATGGGGTAAAAAAGTATACACTTCAGCTACTCTCTCAGCTAGAGCTTTAAACTGCCAGTTTCACATGATACAATACCAAGAGTTTATGCTTGATCAGCTAACAAAAAAATTAACCACTGATGAAGCTCTTGACAAGAAATATGTATTAGAAATGGTAAATAACATACAACAGGTTAGTAACCATTCCTTAAAATGTGGCTATGATGCACTGGAGGCTTCATTTAGATCAGCCATGACTGGCACAGTGATAAGAAGGCATGCATGGCTAAAGGAGCAAGCTCTACCAGATCATGTTAAAGCTAAATTGTTAGATGCTCCTATGGATAAGACAAGTTTGTTTGGTGCACCTGCCCAGCAGGTTATGAAGAAAATGGAAGAAAAGGCAAAATCAGTTCAAACTGTTAAAGATTTCCTGCAGGTTCAACCCCCAAGGTTTAGCAGGAACTGGCCTGCCAAGAATTGGTCCTTTCCTGATTCCACAAGATTTCAAAGGGGCAGGAATAGACGTTCCAGAGGCAGAAACCAAACCAGAGGAAGTGCCTACAGAGGACGACAGTGGCAAGGTAACAACAGAGGCACAGACACAGCCACTGCCACTACTTCAACACAGCCACAGTGACTTACTCCTAAAACCGCCTACCAGGGAGCAAATAGCAGCTCCACTAGGCGGAAGGTTAACTTTATTTGCAAAGAACTGGCACCACATAACAAAAGACAAGTGGATTCTGCAAATTATACATCAAGGTTACCGATTCCACTTCCACACTATACCAGTCAAAAGAGGAATGCCAAATCTACCTCCAAATCAAAAACAGAAGCTTTACAACAGATAATGGAGTTAGCAAACATGAGAGCTGTGGAAAAGTGCCTGCAGCAGAGCAAGGAAAGGGGTTCTACTCCAGACTGTTCCTAGTTCCAAGAAAGGAAAAAGTTGGAGACCAATTCTCGACCTGTCCACCTTGAATACATACATCATTGTCCCAAAATTCAAAATGCTGACCCTACAGCAACTTCTTCCCATGCTGGGCAAGGAGTGTTGGCTGGTAACTCTAGATCTCAAGGAGGCATACCTGCACGTCCCTATTCGACCAATCTGCAGAAGATACCTCAGATTTCTTGCAGGATCAGAGCACTATCAATTCTCAGCATTGCCTTTTGGCTTATCTACTGCGCCCAGAGTATTCACAAAATGCCTGGCATCAGTAATCGCATACTGCAGACTACAGGGAATTCATATTTACCCATACCTGGACGACTGCCTGCTACAAGGGGACAACAAAAGCAAGTTGACAACAGATTTGCAAAGGGTCATTTACTTGCTACAAGCACTGGGATACACAGTCAATCTACAAAAGTCAAGACTGATACCATCCCAAACAAGGACATTCTTGGGAGCGGAATTGGACACAGTGAGACAAATGGCATTCCTAACTACAGAAAAACAAAAAGAACTCCCTCTTTACTTCTTGTCACTAACAAAGCTGAACAGATTAACAGCAAGAAAAGTTCTGCAGGCCTTGGGCTTCATGGCATCATGCATAATTTTGGTTCCATTTGCCAGACTACATATGAGAAAACTACAGTGGTACCTACGGAATTTATGGTCCCAACACAGGCACAGCCTCGAAACAGAAATCCCACTAATTCCATGCTTAAAACAGGAGTTCCTATGGTGGGCCCAGGCATGCCGGTCCAACCCAGGCCTTCCCTTTCACAGATGTCAAGCAAGCCAGAGCATTACAACAGATGCTTCAGACCTAGGATGGGGGCACACATGCTGGACAAATGCGTGCAAGGATTGTGGACTCAGGATCAACTTCACCTGCACATCAACCTAAAAGAAATGCTGGCTGTAAAACTGGCTATCCAAAAGTTCAGACCATTTCTCAAAGAGGGCCAGCTGTTGATAAGGACAGACAACACCACAGTCATGTGGTACATCAACAAACAGGGAGGCACTCATTCATACCCCTATGCAGAATGACTTTGGAACTGTGGACCCTGGCACTCAGCTACAACATCCAGCTGCAAGCAAGATTTGTGCCAGGAAAAGAAAATACTCTAGCGGACATTTTAAGCAGGACCACATCAGATGCTCACGAATGGCACCTGCACCCGGACATCTTCAGGACCATTACAAAGAAGTGGGGAATGCCTCAGATAGATCTATTTGCATCTCCTCACAATCACCAACTCAAAAATTCTGCACAAGGACATTTCACCCACTAGCATGGAAAGTGGATTCGCCCCCCTTCAGCTGGAAGGGCCTAACAGTTTATGCATTCCCACCTCTCCTTGATACACAAAGTACTCCTAAAAATCAAGGAAGAACATCCAAGGATAATCCTGATAGCTCCAAACTGGCCAAGACAACACTGGTATCCACTACTAAGGAGCTTGTCTCGAACAATATGTGGCCAATACCCTGATGCCTTTGATGCTAACTCAGAACAACTACAGCACCATACATCCAAACCTGAAAACCTTACAACTGACTGCATGGAACATCACATAGCAGCAGCTAATCAAGAACTTTCCCAAAGAGTTAAAGACATTATTCTTGAAGCACGCAGACCTTCAACAAGAAGGAACTACGCTGGAAAATGGAAAAGGTTTGTCAGTTGGAGTTCTGAAAGAGGAAAAGATGTGTCAAACATAGATATGCCTAACATCCTGGAGTATCTGGCCGAACTTCTCCATTCAGGCCTGTCCTACTCCTCCATCAAGATACATGCATCAGCTATTTCAGCAGAATACAGCTTTGATCCACCTGTTTTCCACACCCTCTGCTCAGACAATTTCTCAGAGGAATCAAGAATGTAAAACCTCCAAGAAAACCACCATTACCAGCTTGGGACTTAAACTTCGTACTAGAAAAGTTGACACTATCACCCTTTGAGCCAGCAGCAACAGCAGACTTACAACACCTATCATGGAAAACTGCTTTCCTGCTGGCAATTACCTCAGCAAGGAGGGTTTCAGAACTACAGGCCTTAATGGCAGTGCAACCCTTCCTAATCTTCCACCAAGATAGAGTATCCATGAGGACTAATCCAACATTTATGCCTAAGGTGGTATCCAGAGTGTCTTTAAACCAGGCAATCCACCTACCTACCTTCTTTCCCAACCCACAAAACAGAGGGGAAAGAATACTGCATACCTTGGATGTACATAGACAGCTACGCTACTACTTGGACAGAACCAAAAGCAGCAGAAAGACTGACCAACTTTTTGTGGCCTATGCAACAGGAAGAGAGGGAAAAGCTATTTCCAAACAGACAATCTCCAAATGGATAGGAAATTGCATACGATTCTGTTACTCTTTCCATGGAAAACCAATTCCACAGAACATAAGACCTCATCCTACAAGGGCAACAGCCACTACCACAGCCTTCTTACGAGGAGTGGCTACCAAAGACATTATTGAGGCGGCTACTTGGACCTCCGTGCATACATTTGCCAAGCATTATAATTTGCCTCTATATTCCAGATCCCGAGCAGGGTTTGCCACTGCTGTACTGCAAGGGATCCTAAACACACCATAATCTACCTTTATCCTCCTCCCCCTAGTTGGCTATGGTATTCTACCCAGCTGTTATGACTGCAGATGCATCCATGAAGGACATAGTACAGTTTTGTACCTACCATAAATGTAGATGTCCGAACTGGATAGCATCTGCAGTCAGGATTACCCTCCCTCCTTCCCCTCTGAGGTACTCCTAGGGTGTTTACCCTCCTAATAGCTAGCTGATGGGGGGGAGTCTTTTATGGTGTATTTGTTTGTATATATGTACATACATGCTTATTTTTGTGGTTACCTCTATCCTTTTGGAAACATTGGCATCTATCCAAAATTTTTAGCCTTCAGGAGGGCTTCTGGCATCTGGGGCAAGAAACACTGAGGAAAATGGCGTCGGCTGATGCCTTTATACCCGAAGTCCAACAGAGATGACGTCGGATGAAGAGCGACATCAGCCGAAGCCGGACCCGGACTTTGGAATCCGGCCGACTGACGGGCTGCCTGACGACAGGACAACCCAGCTGTTATGACTGCAGATGCTATCCAGTTCGGACATCTACATTTATGGTAGGTACAAAACTGTACTTTTCTTAGGCCCAGGGTACGAACCACACCCAAGAAACCGACAACCCAATCTCAAGCACCTGTTTCCTTGCCTCAGTCTCAAATGCTTAAAATGGCAGAAGACCTTATCATGCTGATCAGATGAAGCCAAGCTACCACTAACAAAAGAAAACGAGATCTGTCCTCTGTAGTTTTGTTTTAACAGGAGTCTGATGACTCTGATGCATTTGAATATGAAGACATGCAACCCCTCTCTGCTTATGAGGATTCTGATGCAGAGGATTCCATTCCTTCAGCCTCTCCCCCAGAGGACTTTTCCTTTGGCGGGAACCTTTTATACTTTAAGGGAGCATTTCCAATGGGAAAGTCAGGACTACTCTCAGTCTAAAAAGGGACTTGGGGAATTCATAGATCTTCCACAGCACAGACCCCTGGCCATTCCCCCAGTCCTGGATGTTGTGGAGGAGGTTTTCCTGGAATCCAGTTTGATTCTTGACACCCACCCTCCTGCACCCAAAAACCAAACAGGTATTACAGAGTCCCTGACTCATACAAATTTCTTTTTAAACATCCTACTGCTGACCCTGAGGTAATTTCTCAAGGGCCTAAAGGAATTAAAGCAACCTCTGCTAAGAATCCCACCCCCTCAGATAGCGATTCCCGAGCACTAGACAGATGGGGTAAAAAAGTATATACCTCTGTTATGCTTGCTATCAGTGCACTAAATATGCCAGTTCCATATGCTACAATTTCTGCAACATACCCTGGAACTCCTCAAATAAAAAATGTCTTCCTTTCCCGCTTGTGAAGAATCTAAAGAGTTACAAGAGTTAATGCATTCTGCCAGCCAAGTAACTAAGCACACCTTGTTACTGTGGTTTTGATGCCCTAGCAGCTTCTTGCAGGGCAGCAGTCACCGGTTCTGTCCATAGAAGACATGCATGGCTTAAGGAACATCCCTTGCCAGACCATGTTAAATCTAAATTGTTGGATGCCCCCTTGCACAAAGACAATTTATTTGGCACTAAGGCTGAAGAGGTCTTAAAAAAGATGGAAGAAAAAGCAAAATCTATGCAGACAGTTAAGGACTTCTTACAGGTCCAGCCACACAGGTTCAGCAGGCATTGTCCCTCCAAGCACTGGTCCTTTCCTGCTCCCACCAGGTCAGTTTAGCCCAGACCCCATGGAAGCAGACCCCCCGACAGCAGCCACAGGGAATGCAGAGATCTAAACAGTGGACTTCCTCCACTTCAAAAACAGGGAGTTCTAAGCCACCCCCTTATGGTAAGAACTCACATTGACTCTTCTCTCCCACCACCTTCGTCTACCCACCTTCACTTACCCCTAGGAGGAAAACTCTCCTTTCACGCAAGCACCTCGGCCACCATTACAAATGACCGCTGGGTTCTCAACATAGTGTCCCAGGGATACAAATTTTCTTTCCACACCCTTCCAACTCCAAAAGGGTTCCCAGATCTACCTCCAACCAGTGGGCAGAGGTGCAAAAGCAAGTCCTTTCCCTGCTATGAGGGCAGTAGAGCACGTTCCTGCAGAACAGAAAGGCCAGGGTTTCTACTCCAGACTTTTTCTGGTATCCAGATAAGGGGGCACCTGGTGCCCCATCCTCAATCTGTCTATTCTAAACACCTTCCTGATGATACCAAAATTCAAAAATGCTCACCCTCCAGCAGCTGCTACCCGTGCTCTCCAAGGATGCTTGGCTAGCTACCCTAGACCTAAAAGAGGCCTACCTCCACATTCCTATCAGGGAATCTTGCAGGAAATATCTCCGTTTCAGGGTAGGATCTTTGCACTTCCCTTTGGCTTATCTACTGATCCCAGAGTTTTCACAAAATGTCTGGCTCTGGCCATTGCCTTTTGCAAACAAAGGAATATCCAGATTTACCCATACTTAGACTACTGCCTAATTCAGGCAGACAGCCAGGAAAAGCTGCTCAAGCACCTGGCCTTTGTAAAGTCCCTACTAACCTCTCTAGGGTACACAGTCAACTAAAATATATCCCAAAAGGTACCCACCCAAAGGATTATATTCCTGGGAGCAAGCCTGGACACAGCACCCCAGATGGCATTCCTTACACCAAAAAAGCAAACTTTCCTGACAGCCTACTTCTCTCAACTAGCCACCAGACCCCAGTTATCTGCAAGGAAAATCCTGCAAGCTCTGGGGTTCATGGCATCTTGCATTCTACTCATTCCATATGTCAGACTGCATATGAGGAAACTTCAATGGTACCTAAAAAGCCTTTAGTGTCAACACTCTCAAGACCTGGAGACTCTTATACCCATGATACCTTGCCTCAGAAAAGATTTTCTTTGGTGGGCAACAGCATGCTCCATTAACAAGGAACCATCTTTCTCACCACACCCCCGCTGCCCAGACCCTCACCAAAGATGCATCCGATTATGCCTGGGGTGCACACCTGTATGGCAGGTGCATACAGGGCAATGGAGCCCACAGCAAATCTATCTTCACATCAGCCAAAAAGAGATGATAGCTGTCCAGCATGCCTTGACAGCTTTCAAGCCCCTTCTCTCCCCAGGGGCTCTCTCGATCAAAACAGACAACACCACTGTCATGTAGTATATCAGCAAGCAGGGAGGGACTCACTCCTACCCTCTATGCAGGCTGGCCGTGACCTTTGGGCACACAGCCGCTGCCATGCAGCTCCACCTGTTAGCACAATTCCTACCAGGTTCTCAAAATTCTCTGGCAGACCACTTAAGCAGAAATTTTGGACCCACACGAGTGGCTGCTCGACAAAATGGGGCAGTCTGAAGGTCGACCTCTTTGCCTCCCACACCAGCCATCAGCTTAGCAAGTTCTGCACCAGGGATCATCGCTGCATGGCTTGGAAAGTGGATGCCCTGTCCTTCCCCTGGGTCAATTTATCGGTCTATGCCTTTCCTCCATTACCTCTCATCCCCAGAGTACTGCTCAAAATAAAGGAGGAAAAACCAAGGACAATTCTTATTGCTCCAGACTGGCCACACCAGCACTGGTACCCACTGCTGCGCAGCCTGTCCCCACTGCCACCATGGCATCTCACTCAAATTCCAGCCCTCCTGACCCAGAGAGAAGGAGAATTTATGCATCCCCAATTGCAGATCCCCAGTTTGGCAGCTTGATTTATTCCCTAACCCCTGATCAATATGCCAACTTCAGTAAACAAGTTCCAGATGTTATATGTGAGGCCAGACACACTAGCAATAGAAAGTCTTATGCTGACAAATGGAAAAGGTTCTGCACCTGGATTCAGGCTAAGGGAGCCAATATTGCACAGCCCTCCCTCCCTCTCATCCTGGATTACTTAGCTGACCTCCTAAACAGTGGTCTCTCTTTTTCCTGTATTAAAATTCATGCCTCTCCTATCTCTGCTCATTTCCCCACTGAGCACCCTTTTTTTCACACCCTCTGATCAGATAGTTCCTAAGAGGGGCTAGCAACTTGAGGCCACCCAGAAGAGCACCAACCCCAGCTTGGGACCTTAACTTTGTGTTGGAAAAGCTCACCCTGCCCCCCTTCGAACCAGCCTCTTCAGCAGAGCTAAAATTTCTCTCCTGGAAGAGAGCTTTCCTTCTGGCCATCACTTCAGCCAGAAGGGTCTCCGAGCTGCAAGCACTGATATCTCTGGAACCCTTCATCATCTTCCATGCTGACAGAGTATCCTCAGGACTAACCCATCCTTCATGCCCAAGGTGGTGTCCAGAGTGGCTCTCAACCAATCCATTCATTTAACCACCTTTTTCCCTAACCCACAGAACAAGGGGGAAATGATCCTGCACTCTGTAGATGTGCACAGACAGCACAGATTCTTTCTAGACAGGACTAAATCCTTCAGAAAGTCTGATCAATGGCTGGTTAGCTTTGCTGCAGGGGTAGAGGGCAAAGCCATCTCCAAACAAACCATTTCCAAATGGATAGCACACTGCATTCATTTCTGCTACAAGCAATATGGAAAGCCTCCCCTCAAGGGGGTCAGGACTCACTCCACCAGAGCAGCCTCCACCTCTGCAGCTTTCCTCAGAGGAATCCCCACCAGGAACATCCTGGAGGCTGCCACCTGGACATCTATTCACACCTTTACCAAACATTACCACCTGCCTATCTTCTCCAAATCCAGGCAGGGTTTGCCTCTGCAGTCTTACAGGGCATCCTAGCCAGCCCCTAGTTTCCTTGACTGCCTACACCCATTTCCTCAGGTTTGGGAATCTACCCAAATATGATGACTGCAACAGTGAAACATGAAGAGCATAGTACAGTTGTGTACACTTACCATAAATGTAGATGTTCGAATGTATTCACTGTTGCAGTCCTAGTTTCCCTCCCTCCACCTCCCTCTTCTTTCTTCTCTTTCCTTACAAGGGACATATTGTTATTTACTTTCTACTGGTGGGGTTCTTCCACCAGATCCTGGCTCCCACTGGGGGCTTCTGTCAGGTTAGGGCAAGAAAAACTGATGTAATGCAGTCGGCTGCCTTACTTTATACTACTAACGACCTGACGTCAGCCCTGAAGCGACAGCAACCGACGCAGAAATACTAACCCTCTGGTATTCGGGCCGGCCAAGGGTTACCCTGGCAGGGATAACCCAAATGTGATGACTGCAGCAGTGAATACACTCGAACATCTACATTTATAGTAAGTGTACACAACTGTACTTTGTCCATGGATCCCCATAGGTAATCCATCTTCTACATAGCTGGCATTCTAAGTAGAGCAGTTCATATTGATAGAGTCATCCCCAAGTCTTCTCTGATTTCACCTCTGTGTGTAGCAGCCATGTAGGGAACTGTTCACCTCTCAGAAAATGTCCAGTTACACTGTCAATCAAATTCAAAAATTCCTTGCCAAAAGTTTGATAAAACAGTCTATTTTACATATCCCTTCCTATTTCTTTAGTTCAAATGATTCTGAAGAAATGTCTCAGCTGTTCCCAGCAGCTCTGTTTTAGGCCAGGTGGCTATTATTCTCACAATTCAGAGAGATGGCACCTCATTTACTCTACTTCCTCCTTAGGGAATGGCTTCTTTTCCACTACATCTTTGGCTAAGGATAGAAAAATTGCTGGATTCACAAGGTTGTGTTAGATATTACCCTGAATCAAAAAAAAAGTACAGCTGCTCTGTCTCTTTGCTCATACAAAAATGTAGTGGAAAAAAACTTGCATTAGATGGATTATGGAAGGTAATTGTTTGCATTTACTTTTTGAAGAAAGACCTTTGAAAAACTAATCAAGTTTTCATTTCCTTTGCTATTGTCAACTTGTATTCTCCTGCAGAGAAATTAACTACTTCTAGCTGGACAGCTGCCTTCCTTGGATTCTTTATGATTCCAGAGGTAAAACTCCTTATGGAGTCATTACTATAATTTCAAAACCTAAAGGTAGGATTGTTGGATGCATAGATTGGTATTTATTCTATCACTGGAATTGTTGCTTTATTAGCCATGGATATGCACATTCAGTATTCTGTATTCTTTAATCTGACTGAAAACATTAGGCCTTTCAAGATGCTCTTGTGAATTCTAGGCAACTCTTGAAGGATTTTACAATAAGGGAGACTTTGGTTCATCTGGAAAGTAATTCTCCAAAATAATTCTCCAAAAGTGTTTTGACCAAAGACGCATCAGAAGATGAAGTGATTCAGGGCAATGATATTATTAGTCTGTCAGGTCATGTCCTCACTGAGCAACTGTGCGGTGTTTTGCTGAAAGGTTTACAGTTTATATCAACAATTGCATTACCCTTTTTGGATATTTGTTGACGTATAAGATATTTATAAGCACAGGTAGAGAATGATTTTTTTTCTTAGACTGGGGACAGTGTCTCTACATCAAGACTGACTTAGCTTTTTTGTATTTAAATTCTTTGCATAACTTACCTGCTTGTTCTGAGTTCAGTTAAAACAGTGCTTTAAACATGGTGTATAAAATAGAGCTAAAAGACTTGTTTAGCAATCCCTAGATTGTTCATTACAATGTGTTGGTGATTGAAAGGCTTAAAAAGAATTTAGTCCTATCCAGAACTTAACTACTACATCTCACATAAGCCTACACCTAATTGTCCCCCAAGTGCGAAGTCCATAAGGCAAGCATGCACTTTACCTAATACTCTTGTCATTGGGGACTCAATCGCTCCATTGTACAGCACACAGATGCCCCACTCACCAGGTTGGACAGGGAGAAGGTAACAGTTCATTGCCTGTCTGGAGGGAGAATCTGCAATATCATGCACACACTCATATTACTGCACCCCAGGTACCAGTATGATTCTGTCATCCGTATGGGTGTAAATGACCTGAGATGTACCTAGCTAGGCTACATAAAAACAGGCATAATGGATCTCTCAGAATATGTGTCACAGATAGGTATGAGCCTTGCATTGAGCAGCACTCTGCCTCCACCAAGCATGATGCCACAGTATGGATATAAAGTGATTGATTTTAATAATTGGCCTAGTTTCTGGTATCACTCCTGTGAGATCCAATATCTGTCAACATGGAAGAACATGGCCTAGAGACCACATTGCTTTGCTAAAGATGGGTTACACGTCTCCCCCTTAGGCTTTTAGATATTGGCTAAAACTTTATCCACCCTTTAGAGCCTTTTTCGGCTGTGCCAAAAAGACAAAACTCCCAACATAGTGAAAAAGTCTACAAGTAACCTTAAGGTGCAATCGCTCAATGTTTGGAGCCTAAACAAAAAATACCACACCCTTCAAGCCCTCCCCACTCTCGAGAATGCAGACATCTGTGTTGTGGCTGAAACTTGGTTTAAAGCTATAGAAAGTACTCTGGAAGTGAAAAACTACAGTGCTTTCCACACATTTAGACCAACAGTAGCACAGACAAGAATAAAATAAACGAACTGACCATGGCTGAATGGGTATCCAAGTTCCAAAAAAGTAAAACTTTAATAAGAGATACAAGAGTAAGTGCTTTCGTGATTCAACAACTGATCGCTTCTTCAGACTCATTCACATACAGCAAAACAATGAATGTTATGTAGTCCAATCTTGCCTACATTCTTTCCCGTGGGTTCAGAGCCGAATGTCGTCTCCGACTCGGCCAAAACTTTTCTAGCTCGAAGTCTTTCTATTGGCTGTGCTAAGATGGCATCCCGTGCTGCACTGCTCTCTATCCCCAGATCTTGTTTGCCGCTCGTGTAGCTCAGACATGGTCTCGCTCTTGGGGGCTAGGCCCGTTTCAGTTAGAGGACCTAGTCTGTCACCTTGCTTTCTTTGTGTTTTTGAGTTTCCGGGTCTAAGTCCTGTTTAAATTAGAGGTATTAGCCCTTTCTCCCTTGTGTTTGTGTCTAAGGATCGTTTAAATTAGAGATCTTGTGGTATTTGTGTGTTGTAGTTTTTTCACGCCATTGTGAGTTTGACCGTTGGTCCTTTATTCAGTATTTGATTGTCTTGGTGCTTTATTAGTGTTGGTTAACTCTGTCAAGGATACTAAGGAGAACAAGCCCTCGGGCTTCAAGAAGTGCTCTAGGAGCAGTTACAAGATGTCCATTACCGATGGACACTCCGTCTGTGTATATTGTCTGGGAGCGATTCATCTCCAGGAGTCTTGTAGCTTTTGTCATGCTTTTAGTCCGCGGGTTCTTCAGGAAAGGAAGCATAAATTGATTTTGAAGAGACTTCTAAAACCCTCCTTCGAGGAGGGTCTGGAGAGTGCTTCCAGCTCTAAAACTAAATCTTCGAAATCAAAAAAGAGATCTCTGGCTCCATCAGTCTCTTTGGAGCCACCAGAGAAAATAGCAAAGTCTGCTTCGACATCCTCGGCTCCATTGTCCTCGGGGCTGCAGGAAGTCTCATTTGTTATGGAACCGGCTTCGGCTCCAGTTTTGTTGGAACCTGTTCAGACCCGATCGCCTAGTATTAGGCCAGTATCCCCTCCTTACAGGTCACCTTTGGAGAGGAGGTCTCTATCTCCTTCTCTATCCTCTAAATCCTCCAGGACCTTATCAGATGTGGACATCGATAGAGTGGTGCAGAGACTCCTTCAGTCACTGGTTCTGGCAAAATTGTCCGTCTGCTCCGGAGCCAGTCCCTCAACCTGCTTCGATACTTCCTCCTCCGAGCGCACCTCAGCTTTCGGAGCCGGAGTGCTCAGCTCCGCGTGATGTCCCTAGGTCGGTTCCGACAGCCCCTTCTGACTTATCAGTGCCGACGTCAGCTCCAACCCCGTTGGCGCCATCCACAGGGTTCAGGACTCAGGATTCTTCGGTCGGACCCGAGGGAGAGGCTTCGGGACACCTCTTGGCTCCTAGTCTCCCTCTCGGTGCTTCGGCATGGGGAAGTTCGACTTCTGTCATGGCTTTGGAGGCTGGTCATTCTTCAGACTCAGGGGGGACCAGCCTTCGAGGCCATGCGGAACGTGCTGGCCAGGTCGTCAGCGGCATCATGCGGGTCGGTCATTCTGTCTCCTACTACACTGGTGCAGGTCTCTGATCGCCATCTATCTCTAGACAGCAGAGCCCCAAGGTCTCAGGGTACCCCCACGAGTGGTCCCCATATTTCTGAGGGTCCCTCAGAGTTTGTGCCTGAGGAGCCACCCAGAAAGAAGACGTTCAAGAGGAAGCACATAGATTCCCAGGATGAGTCCCTCACATCAGATACCAACCTCGAGGAATCGGAGGGGTCCTCCAAGTCATCCTCTGAGGATGTTTCTTTCTCTAACATCCTGGAGATTTTGAGACAAAGAGGTGACTGTCCATCCAAAGCCCCCCTCCGAGGAGGGGTCGGTCTTCCTGAAGGCCTTTGGTGCTCAGCCCTCCGCCTCCTGGGTATCTCCACCCTTTGAAGAACTTCTGGATTTGGTTTGTCGAAGGGTGTAGGAAACCCCTAACTCTGTGGAACCAGTCCCCAGGAGACCCAATAAATTTTTGTCTTCTCCTCCTTATAAGGAATTTCTGTCCAAAGGAGTCCCTGTGGATGCCATGGTTGTGGCAGCTGCCACTCAGAAGGAATTAGCCGAGACTTCTTCCACCGCCCATCCCCCTAACAAGGAGTCTAGGACCATGGACCGGTATGGGAAGCATACGTTTTCTTCAGCGACCTTTACCTTACGGTCACTGAGTTACTTATCATACTTTACACGACTCCAGAGAGTTCTCCTCAAGGAGCTTGGAGATTCTCTCACAGGTAACGTTTCTGAGGTGGTGGTGGCTCAGACAGTCAACACTCAGATGTCTACCCTCAATTCCATTGCAAACTCCTCCATGAGGCTAATCTCCTATGCAGCTGAGGGAGCGAGTAGGGCAGCAAGTTCAGGAGTTGCTCTTAGGAGGCAGGCCTGGATGCACCTTTGTCATTTCGCGGAGGCCTTCAAGTCTTCATTCACCGACACCCCTTTTGATGGTTCTTCTTTGTTCAGAACCAAGGTGAAAGACACTCTCACCAGGTGCGAGCAGGAGGGAAAGACTCTGTCTGCCATAGGGGTCCATTTTTCCCTCCCCTCTAGGCCTTATCCCAAGGCCCAGAAGGGTGGCAAAATGTGGTTCAGGAAATCACAGAGGTTTTTTCCCAGTGCATAAGGTGAGCCCCCCTCCAGAGGCAGGGGAGGGGGTGGCTATTCAGGGAGACACCGCCCTCGGGGCAGAGGAGGCCCCCACAACTCGGGAAACCGCAATTCCTTTTGTGGTTCTCCCTACCGCCTCTCCTGATGGGAGGCCCGACTGTGCATTTCCGGAGCCAGTTGGGGGTCGAATCCCATTATACCCGGAGGCCTGGCAAGACATCACCCAGGACCAATGGGTTCTACGAATAATTTCTGGAGAATATGTCATTCCCTTCTCATCAAACCCCCCTCCAATCAAGAAAATCCCAGATGTTCCACCCAGTCAAAGGGATTACACAGCTTCAGAAGTTTCAAAGCTAGAAAAAGGAGCCATCCAACATGACCCCTCAGACCAGATCGGATTAGGGACTTACTCCAGATTCTTTTTGGTGCCGAAAAGGACAGGGGACCTGAGACCCATATTGGATCTCAGTCGATTGAACACCCATGTGCAAAAGCCTACTTCTAAATGGTCACATTGCAGTCTGTTCTCCCATTGTTGGGAAAAGAAGTGTGGATGTGCTCCATAGACCTTAAGGATGCTTACTACCACATAAAGATGGACAGGGCATCCAGAAATCACCTACACTTCCTTCTGGGAGCCAGTCATTTTCAGTTTCGAGCCCTGCCCTTTGGTCTTACCAGAGCCCCTAGGGTGTTTACCAAATGCATGGCAGTGGTGACTGCTTACCTGAGACGTCAGGGATTCCAAGTGTTTCCATATCTGGATGACTGGCTCCTTACTGCCACCACCAGGCATCTACTTCTTCAGACCAGGGACGCTACTATCAACCTGTGTCAACAGTTAGACATCACATTGAACTGGGAAAAATCTGCCTTGTTACCCTCACAGCGTGTCACTTTTATAGGCGCTGAACTAGACACAGTCCTCATGCGGGCATTTCTACCACAGGAAAGAATCACAGTCCTACAACAACAAGTTCATGCCTTGCTCCCTCTGAGAAGAGTGAAGGCACGATGGGTCCACCAGCTGTTGGGGATGATGGCTGCTACGATTATGTTAGTCCCTCTAGCAAGGTTACATATGAGGTTCCTTCAGTGGCTACTTTTCGCTCAGTGGTTTCTGCAACATCTTCCACTTTCTCACCCTATTCTACTCAGACAGGTGCAAACAGGATCTCAGTTGATGGCTTTGCACCAACAACCTCAGTGCGGAAAAGCCCTTAGTTCCTGCACCCCCGGTTGCCATGGTAACCACGGATGCCTCCCAGATGGGGGGGGGGGACATTATCTAGGCAGGACAGTCCAAGGCACATGGCAAGAGCACGAGATGCATCTGCATATCAATGTCCTGGAGATGAGAGCTGCGCTACTAGCGTTGCAAGCACTCCGGAGTTTTCTTCCTCTCTGGACTATTGCAATCCACTGTGACAATATGTCAGTGGTGTGGTATCTAAACAAGCAGGGAGAAACCAAGTCTTACCCCCTTTGCAGAGAGGCCATGCGAGTGTGGCAGTGGGCAGTGTCTTCCTAACGTTTTCTGGGGGCAACGCACATTCCGGGGAAGTCCAGTGTGATCGTAGACAGGCTAAGCAGAGCTATTCTGATGCCTTACGAGTGGTCCCTGAACTGTCAAGTTGCAGAACAGATCTTCCACAGGTGGGGTCAGCCTTGCTGCGACTTTTTTGCCAGCCCCCTCAATGCCAAATGCAGCAGCTACTTCACGTTGATCCCCCCTCAGAGGGAGTCACCCAGGGACGCTCTAGTCCACGATTGGCCCTCCGGTCTACTATATGCCTTCCCTCCGGTAACCTTGCTGTCAAAGGTTATTCAGAAAGCGCAATCATTGGGAAGCAGAATGATTCTGATTGACCCACACTGGCCTCGTCAAATTTGGTTCCCCTTTCTTCATCCCTATCTCATGGACGCTCCTTGGATAGGCTTCATCATTTTTCGCCAGAGGTGGTTCATATTTTATCTTCCTCTCATAATCCCTCGACCAGGAAGATTTATTACAGCAAATGGAAGAGGTTTTCTATCTGGGCATGTGCCAAAAAGATTGACCCTTACACAGCTCCAATTTCGTTTGTATTGGAGTTCTTGTCTATGCTCTTTAACCAGGGTTCAGCAGCCGCAACCATTAAAGTCCAATTGGTGGTGATTCCTATCTTTTATGTCGCTGACGAGCCTAGCCTGATGGCACATAGACTCTGTAAGGCTTTCCTAAAGGGCACGTTGTTACTTCATCCTCCGGTATCAGAACCTGTTATGCCTTGGGACTTAAATTTTGTTCTACAGGGTCTTATTTCACCCCCCTTTGAGCCTGCAGCCACTTGCGATTTAAAATTCTTAACTTGGAAGACTGTCTTTTTAGTAGTCATCACATCAGCCAGACGCGTATCGGAGCTTCAAGCTTTATCAATCAAACCCCCTTATTTGATTTTTCATAAGGACAGGGTTTCTCTCAGACCGAACCCCTCCTTTCTTCCCAAAGTGGCGTCAGTCAGTAACCTTAACCAATCTATTGAATTGCCAGTGTTTTTTCCCCTGTTTTCAAACGAGGCAGAATTCAAATTTCATCAACTGGATGTGCACAGACAATTACGTTTTTATTTACATAGAACGAAAGAACTCAGAAAATCTGATCAGTTGTTTGTTTCCTTCTCGGAAAACAGAATTGGGTCTCCTGTCTCCAAAGTCACGCTGTCCAGGTGGATTTCCAGTTGTATTTCTTTCATTTATTCCTCAGGGGGTAAGGATTTACCATTCCGGGTGAAGGCTTACTCTACTCGGTCTGTATCTACATCTACAGCTTTTCAGGACAGATCGTCTATGGATGATATTTGTGCTGCGGCTACTTGAGCATCTCCTCACACCTTTGTTGCTCATTACAAGTTGGATGTGGTATCTAGGGGCAGGTCTTCTTTTGGTTCCACAGTGCTCAGGACTATTTTCCACTGAGCCTCCCAGGATTTAGGTGCTGGGGATGCTGTCCCACGGGTAAGAATGTAGGCGAGATTGGACTACATAACATCAAGAAGTTATGTACTCACCATAACGTTCTATGTATGTAGTCCATCTTGCCTCACATTCTTACTTACCCACCCTCCTTCCCCCTTCCTGGAGGATCTGGAGGTTAGGTCTGGTTTCAGAGCTCCCTTCATTCTTGGTTTGTTCTTCCTTTCCTTGGGTGTTGTTATGCATGGAGAATGAGTGCTGGTGTTCGCAGCAAACCTGATCTGGGAATAGAGAGCAGTGCAGCATGGGATACCATCTTAGCCCAGCCAATAGAAAGACTTCGAGCTAGAAAAGTTTTGGCTGAGTGGAGACGACATTCGGCTCCGAACCCATGGGTAAGAATGTGAGGCGAGATGGACTACATATATTGAACGTTATGGTGAGTACATAACTTCTTGATTTAAATCAAATCATATCCAGTCAAAAAATTGTTTCTCTATGATGTCATTAATAATCCATTAAGACAAAATATTTATGTTAAAAACTATTTAAAACATGCTTAAAATTCATACTTATAAAAATAGATATACATATTATAAATAATGCTTATTTAGTGTTTTAAAGGTCTCGATTTCAAGAAAGGTGTCAATGAAGTTGCACTGTTTAACCCCGGGAACTTATCTGCCTGCAGCTGCAGAATCCATTTCTTTTCTGCGTCTTCCACTTTATTTTTTATATCCCCTCCTCTAATATTTTTACCAATAATCTCTATTACCATAAAATTAAAAACATGTTGTGTGTTGTCAGTTTGTATGTATTTTGCCAGAGCACTAGTATATTTCTTGTTAGTTATATCTCTCAGGTGCTCTAGCACACGTTCTTTAAGGCACCTATTAGTTTTACCTGTATAGAATGCAAAACATTTAGTACAAAAGCTAAGATAAACAAGATGTGTTTTACAATCTGCATAGAAATGAATCTCAATTTTAAAATTTGAGGTAGGATGCAGGAAAACAGATTTATTATAGAGATAGTTGCAGGCCATACAGTTTCTGCAGGGGCATGTCCCTATTCTTTGTGATGATGTGGGTTGTTTATACATACTTGATTTATAACAAAGCTGTCTTTTCAAGGATTTTTTATTGATGAAAGAAAAATTAGGTTTATCATCTAGAATACCTTGCACTCTTGCACCGAGCGTAAAATGTTCCAGTTCTTTTCAAATATCCCACAGAATCTCCTGATGTCACTGGGAACCTAATCTTTGTGTTGTTACTTCTATGTGTAATATTCTCCTCTTCAGTAATTTCAGAGAAGAATGGTTTGCCCTTATGTCCTCGTTTCTCAGACATATTTTTAATGTTGTTATTAATATCTCTATTGCTATAGCCTCTATCCTTAAATTATCTCTTTAATACTGATACAGTATTATCTAAACCTTCATTAATATTGTGCAAACGGCTAGCTCTCATAAATTATCCCTTTATGATATTTCTGTATACATGCCCAGGGTGCATGCTTGTTTTATGAAGGATGCTGTTACTGCGGCTAGGTTTCCTATATATACTAGTGACAATCTCTTTAAATTGTGATTTCTTTAAAGTGACATCTAGAAATTCAGTAGATTCATGCGAACATTGATGAGTGAACCTAAGGAATTCTGTGGTACTATGTAGGTTCATAGGTTCATAGGTTCATAGGTTCATACTAGGCTATCTGCCCGAGGGCATTTACAAGCCTAGCCCATCGTTTTGTGGCTTACGCCACCCCTTTAGTATGGGGAACTATACCCATTATTTTGCTGTGCCTCTGTCGAGCAGTGACACTGAGGTAATCCCTGGGGTATATCTGCGATCTCCCATCCATTGGTCAAGATTTCTCTTGAACAAGGCCAGCGAGGTGCTCTGCCTCACATGTACCGGGATTTTGTTCCACAGCTTAGGGAGTCTTTGGGTGATGAATCTATCCCTCCAGCACGTCCTATTAATAGCCGTGTCGAGGTTTAAGTCTCCCGCCCTTGTGGCTCTGATGGATCTAGATTTTTTGAGGTGAAGCATATTCATCAAATCTGGGTTTGACATGGCCTTGTATGTTAGGCAAAGGTCACCTCTGAGCAAGCGTGGCGACTGAATAGAGGTGGAGTTCTTTCAGTCGGGCAGCATAGGACAGATTTCTGAGACCCTTTATCCTTTTGGTGAGGAACTTTTGTGGCCTCTCCAGCTGCTGCAAGTGTCGGGTCAGATACATTCCGAATGGGGCATTGTACTCAATCATTGGTCTGATGAGTGATGAGTAAAGGGAGACTATGACCTCCCTTGATCTAGATGAGAATCCCTTCATGATAAGGTGGGCAATGTAGAAGGTCTTCCTAACTACTTTAGCTACATGGGTGTCGAATGACAGACTACTATCAACCTGGGTCCCCAGGTCCCTGATAACTTCTTCTGTGCTCAGTGGATTGCCACCTATTTGGTAGCTAGGGGTAACCTTGTTTTTCCCGAAGGGTATGACTATGCATTTTTGGCATTTAACTTTAGGCCATGGCTCTGGCACCAGTTATCCGTTTCTGTGAGACCCTTCTGAAGGATATCTGTGTCAGATGTGTTTTCTACTATGGCGCCCAGTTTGCAGTCATCTGCAAACTTTGTCAGCCATAACCCTCCTGTGTTTGCTTGTACTTAGGAAAAGTAGATGCCAAACAAGAGTGGGCCCAGGACTGAGCCCTGTGGGACACCACTTGTGACAGGCTTTGAGTCTGACATGGCGCCAGCAACTCTGACGCTGTGGGTTCTGTCACTCAGCCAGTTTGCAACCCATCTTGTGATGTATGGGTTAACATTTAAGCTGATGAGTTTTTCAATGATACCCGAGTGGGGTATTGTATCGAAGGCCTTAGCCAGATCGAGGTAGGCTGTATGGACTGCCTTTCCCTCATCAATGGCTTTGGTGACTGTTTCGAAAAAGTCAACCAAGTTTAAAAGGCATGATCTGCCTTTGACAAAGCCAAACTGGGTTGGATCCAAAGTCTGCAAATTCCCTATGTCTTTATTTATGAGGTCCATTATGATCCTCTCCATGGCTTTGCAGATAAGGCTTGTCAAGCTAATGGGCTGGTAATTTCCAAGGTCGGTGGAGGCACCGCCTTTGTGAAGTGGGACCACAGTTGCAGTGCGCCACTCCCTGGGTACGTATCCAGAGTTAAGACTTTGATTAAACAGCTGTCCTAGCTGTGGGTTTAATTCCTCATTGAGTTCGTGGAGCACACAGCCGGGGACACCATCAGGTCCCATGGATGCTGTGTTTTTTGCTTTGGAGAGAGCAGTTCTCACTTGGGCGCTGGAGATGTTTGGGGGGCTGCAATCGTTTGGTATAGATATCTCTCCTTTTGGGGGGGAGAAGTTTGCACTGAACCTGTCAGCCAGTATGTTGGCAATGTCTGTAGGATCAGTAATCTTCACATCATTTTGAACTAGTTCTGAGCATATCTGGGAGTTTCCTCCCAGGTTTCTAACATAGCTAAAGAAGGCCTTATGATTGTCTTTTGAGTCTTTAGCTATTTTTCTCTCGAAATTTGCTTTGGATGATTTTATGAGAGCTCTTAGTTTTTACTTATAGTGATCAAGGGTGTCTTACCTTTTAAGGATTTTGCTCTATCTTGTAGTAGCTTCCTCCTTTTGTTGTAGAGTTTGTTTATGGCTGGGGTCCACCAGACTGGACGCTTGCCTTTGGTACAAAGAGTCTTTGTTTTGCTTGGGATTGCCTTATCCATGCAGTCCTGCAGGTGCTGGTAGAAGGCATTTGTAAGTGATTCAGCGGCTTGAGTACTGTTTTCCGGCTCGGGGCCTTAAAGGAGACCACACTAGTCTTTAGAAGTGTGAAGTCGGCTTTTGAGAAGTTCTTTACTGTGGTCTTTTTTATTTCAGGTGGGGGTGGGATGAGGACCTCCAGCGAGATTAGTTTGTGATCTGATCTCACCAGTGAGGGGTATACTTCCGGTGTTGCACATTGTGCTCCCATGTTCGTGATGATGAGATCAAGTATGTTATCTCCTCTTGTGGGGATGGTGACTAGTTGTTCCATGGCATTTGAGTTTATGAATTCCAGGAACTTTTGGGCTAGGGTGTTTGGGCTTGAGTAGTGTTCCCAGTCTATATTAGGGTAATTGAAGTCACCTATTATGATGGTGTTTGGTGATACATTTATCCCCTCTAGTGTTTTCAGGAAGGTCATGTGAGGTTCCTGAGTTTGTGAGGGTGGCCTGTAACATGCTACAATTTGCAGAGCAGTCTTGCCTATGGTTAATTGCACCTGGATGGTCTCCGATGCATCATGCGTTGCCACCAGTCTTGAGGTGTGGGTGTCCTTGATGAATATGGATACCCCCTCCTTTCTTGGTATTGTCCGGATTTTGGGGCGGAGCATGATATGAGGTAAAACCTGATAGCGCTGGGGTGCTCTCAGGAGCCTTGAACCAGGTTTCTGTCACAGCACAGACATCGATGTTCTCCATACTGAGAAGGGCCTCGAGTGCGTGCATTTTGAGATTTAGACTTCTGGCATTGAGCAGCATTACCCTTAGTTTTTTCCTTTTTGTGTTCTAGGGTGGTAGGTTTAGAATTTGAGCCTTGCCTAAAAAAGGCACTATGGAGGTGGCAAGAGCCTTTGCCAATATCCGGAATCCCAGGGGTGACAGGTGCAAGCCGTCCCTTGCGAAGCAGCGTGGCTTGTCCAGCATGTCATCCCAGGCAGACAGACACTGGATCCCCTTTGAATGACACCAGTGTTTAAGCCAATTGTTAAAGCTTGTCATCTTATCTCTGTATTGTGGCATCATTCTTGGTGAAGGTAGGATACTGCTCAAGGTCAGGGTCATACCTGCCTGGGCTACATAATCAGAGAGCTCCTCAATGTCTCTTTTCATGTAGTCCAAGGAGGTACGTCTCAGGTCGTTTACACCAGCGTGGACAATGACTGAGTCATATTTGTACCTGCTGTTGAGAGACCTGAGTGCTTGCGTTATGTGGCGGATTCTAGCGCCCGACAGGCAGCTTACTGTGACCTTCTCCTTACTCAGTCTGGTGAGCGGGACGTCAGTGTGTCTGACTATGGAGTCACCAATGACTAGTGTGTCTGGCATTGTGTTTGGCCTTAAGGGCTGTGACTGTTTGACACTCTGACTGTGAGGTCTATGTGTTGCAGGTGTTGTGTTCTGAGGTGGTGGTTGTTTGGGTGTCTGCTTTGGTGGCCTCTGCTGTTTTGGTAGATTTTTGATCAGAGCCTCCGAGTATGTCTTTGTGTGTTTATGTGTATGATTTGAGGTTGTAATGGTACTATGTGAGACTGGGTCTATAGTGTGTGTGGTAACCTTCTCCTCCTGACTGGTCTTGCCAGTCCTATGTTGAGAGAGCTCAGCCTCCAGTTTGGCCGTATAGTTGCATCTCTCGCATGTATTTGTGTTTTGTGGGAGGAGAAGAGGGTTGTCTGTGTACATGAGGCAATTGTAACATTGCCTCAATATTCCCAGGTTCACCAGCTGAGCAGGAGAGGACACTAGCAACTGATCCCTCAACATGCTAGAAGGATAGACAAAAAAAACTTTAAAAAAGATTCCGGGGGACGTGGGTGACCGAGAAATGGGGGGTTGCCTTTTTGGGGTACTATCTATGACAAGAGTGCCGTATCAAGTTAATAATAAGGAGCAAGTGCTAGGTTTAACAGATAGAGAATAGTCTACTTGGAGTCAAGTAGAGAGGATCTTTTTAGTTATAGGATACGCTGATTAGATCAGTAGTATAGTTCGAGGGAGGTAGTTTTAAGGGAAAATTTGAAGAGTGGACTTTAGGTAGCCCGAACAGTTTAAACCTGCTTAACCGGCGCTGCCCTAGTGTGCAACAGTGGCAGCTCAGCTAAATCAGCTAATGCGCGCTAAAAGCGTCTTTATAGCAGGGGCTGGAAAAGACAGGAAATGACCCAAAATGGCCAATAAACTACAAGTTACTGCCTTAAACCACTCCTCTGAGGACAAACAGGCAGCTCAGTACTCCCTACTCCCACTAGTGAGTAAAGAAACTACCCCTTGACCAAACAAGGAAAATGGAGAAAACAGGAACCAAGACAAAGCCCAGGGATCAGCAAAATCTGATCACTGGAACAAACTATTAGAAAAGTATGGAAAACAAGAGTATTTTTTTGTTTTCAAGTCAAGTTTTTCAGATAGGCAGAAAATACAATAAATGCTGTGTTTTTCGACTAAATGCTATCAAAAGCTAGTACACTTGAGTGTATTAGCCTGTTGTTTAACTTTTAAGCAAAACTTAAACAAGCAAGTGCAATAAACAATTCAAGTGATTAAAAACAGTAAAAACAGGTAATAGCAGAATAAAACAGGCAGAAATAGCAATCGAAAGGCTTAAAAAGTCGAAAATGCAGAAAAAAATACTTAGAATCTGGAAAGTTTGTCTTTTCTGGTCTCTGCTGCTCTATGAACTCTGCTGGACACCACGAGGAGCTGTGCTGAGTTCTCTATAGCCAGAAAAGCCCGCCAAAGCGTGCTTTATAGCAGGGGCTGGAAAAGACAGGAAATGACCCAAAATGGCCAATAAACTACAAGTTACTGCCTTAAACCACTCCTCTGAGGACAAACAGGCAGCTCAGTACTCCCTACTCCCACTAGTGAGTAAAGAAACTACCCCTTGACCAAACAAGGAAAATGGAGAAAACAGGAACCAAGACAAAGCCCAGGGATCAGCAAAATCTGATCACTGGAACAAACTATTAGAAAAGTATGGAAAACAAGAGTATTTTGTTTGTTTTTTTCAAGTTTTTTTCAGATAGGCAGAAAATACAATAAATGCTGTGTTTTTCGACTAAATGCTATCAAAAGCTAGTACACTTGAGTGTATTAGCCTGTTGTTTAACTTTTAAGCAAAACTTAAACAAGCAAGTGCAATAAACAATTCAAGCTATTAAAAACAGTAAAAACAGGTAATAGCAGAATAAAACAGGCAGAAATAGCAATCGAAAGGCTTAAAAAGTCGAAAATGCAGAAAAAAATATTTAGAATCTGGAAAGTTTGTCTTTTCTGGTCTCTGCTGCTCTAGGAACTCTGCTGGACACCACGAGGAGCTGTGCTGAGTTCTCTATAGCCAGAAAAGCCCGCCAAAGCGTGCTTTATAGCAGGGGGGCTGGAAAAGACAGGAAATGACCCAAAATGGCCAATAAACTACAAGTTACTGCCTTAAACCACTCCTCTGAGGACAAACAGGCAGCTCAGTACTCCCTACTCCCACTAGTGAGTAAAGAAACTACCCCTTGACCAAACAAGGAAAATGGAGAAAACAGGAACCAAGACAAAGCCCAGGGATCAGCAAAATCTGATCACTGGAACAAACTATTAGAAAAGTATGGAAAACAAGAGTATTTTTTTGTTTTTTTTCAAGTTTTTTCAGATAGGCAGAAAATACAATAAATGCTGTGTTTTTCGACTAAATGCTATCAAAAGCTAGTACACTTGAGTGTATTAGCCTGTTGTTTAACTTTTAAGCAAAACTTAAACAAGCAAGTGCAATAAACAATTCAAGCTGTGGGAGGGTGCTGTAACTCATCAACAGTACCACCCCATAACAAAAAAACATCATCGACAAAGCGTGTATACCACAAAATGTTATCCACAAATATATTTCCTCGTAGCAGAAATTCATTCTCCCATGCTACTAATGCTAGGTTGGTGTAGCTATTTGCACAAGCTGTGCCCATAGCCACGCCAACCTTCTGTAAATAAAATTTCTCATTGAAAGTAAAGACATTATTATCTAGTATGATATCAAGTAGTTCACAAATCAGATTAATTTTAGTATTATTATGTACTTGTTTATCATTCAGTATATCACGTATTCTCTCAATACCCCAATTATTTGGTATTACTGTAAACAAAGAAGTTATCCATGATTACAAACATGTATTCACTGTTTAGACCTGAAATCTTATTGTAGAGTAAGTTCAAAAATACTTTCGTGTCTCTAATTACAGTATCACACAATTCTAAAATAGGATGTAAGCATTTTTCTACATAAATAGAGATTGCCTCTGTAGCCCATCCTCTACTTGAGACTATGGGTCTCATGGGTGGGTGGGTTATGTTCTTATGTACCTTCGGCAATCCATAAATGATAGGTATAGTGGGATATTCTGTCTGAAAATAATTAAAAAGTTCTTCAGAAATTTGTTTTTGTTACAAACAGATCAAAAATAAAAACAGATACTCTATCAGTAGTGCCTTCACTTGTCTATCATTAATAACCAAATAAGTCTATTCATCATTCAGTAATATCATCATTTGTTGGATATAGAAAGATTTATCCATCACCACTACACTACCCCCTTTATCTGCTGGCCTAATCTCTATACTAGATGATACCTTTAACTGTATTAATGCTTCAGCTTCCATTTTAGTTAGGTTGTGAAATATAGGCAAATTATCCTGAGCAAAAATGTCTCTAATCTCATTTTCACAAACACTTACAAAAGTTTCTGTAATAGGATGCGGTTTTGGTACATAAACACTAGGATGTTTAAATACATTCGCTTCACTAGTTCCAGTATCTTTAAAAATTGTTTTTAAAGTTAATGTACTTGAAAAAAAGTTTTAATTCTTTTAGTATGTCTGTTATTAGTGCTTTTTGTGCTGGAATAAAGCTTAGTCCTTTATTCAGTAAGGATATCTGCGCTGCAGTTAGTTGAAAGCTAGATACATTTATTACCAGGTTTTTGGATTTTTGCTCTTGTTATTGCTTTGAGGTGTAAACCAAGCATTTATCCAGTCTGTGGATCCTTTTTTTCTCTACAACAATAGCACAGACTGGGGCCAAAGGTGCAGGTGTTTTGGTATATGTTAAGAACAAACATACCTTCAGTTTGGTTAAACAGGATAATACTGTGGAGTTCATCGATATGCAAGCCACCATAGGCAAGGTCCCTCACCATATCATGGCTAGCTACAGGTCACCATCTGTGCCCCAGTCTCACGACCTAAACCTACTAGAGAAGCTCACCATCTAACCAAACTTCCTATTCATGGGTGACTCTAACTGCCCTTCTATAGGCTGAGAAATGTACACTGATTCAAACTCACAGGCACAATGCTTCCTGGGCTTTATCAGTGCAAGTACTTTGGAACAGATAGTGCACACTCCCAATGGGAGGATCAAACATACTGGATATGGTACCCACCACCATGGGAGAGAATTGCACCCCTTTCCATGTCACAGCCTCACTAGTGAGGTTGTATCACAAAGCTGTCTCATTTGAAGTAAAAATCAACCCAGAAAATCCAGCTAAACCAGTAATAGTTAGGAACTATTCAAAGGCAAACTACATCCTATTAAGTGACATTTTGTCAAAATTCAAGACTCCCCCAACGCTGAGACCACAGCTACCTATTCGCAATTATTCACAGAGTCGCTATACAACCATGTGAATGGCTTTATAGGGGCTAATGTACCTATAAGAAATAAACCCAAAACAAATACTAGAAACCAGTCCTACTGGTAGAATCATCACCTAAACAGGGTATATAATAAAAAGAAAAGCTTGCTGCCAAAATCAGGAAAAGCAACTCCCTTAAAGAAAAGTGCTCTCTTATACAACTAAACAATAAACTGCAAGGTATAATTAAGTCCAACAAGGTCAGCTATGCTGAGGATAGCCTTGCAGGCCAAGTACAACCAGAAGGCCTTCTTCAACTAAGTCTGGAACCTTAGAGGTAACACACAACAGTGTGCTGAACCGGTGATAAACTGTACCACTAACACTAATCAGGGTGCCATAGAAATCTACTGGCTAATGAACTCAGCTCAGACTTGATCCCTCCCCCCATTCTCCCTCAGCTCCACCAGATTAAATCACCTCCAACATAGTTCCAACTATCAGCGGGAACCCCACCTCCATGGGTCCTAACAACATCCACTGTTAACTCAAGAACAGTCTAAAACTTGACCTATCAGGTCCACGTGTGGCAGTCTTCAACTCTACAGCTAGAAACAGGCTATGTTCTAAGTGAGGTGAGTACCACAACAGTAATTCCCCTCCACAATGGAGGACCATCAGTTGACCCAGGAAACTATAGATCCATTAATCTAACAAGCATAATATGCAAAGCCATCGAATGAATTATCATAGAAATGATAAACAAGGACATTGGCAACCTACAGGCACAGGACCCATCCCAATGTGATTTTGTTAAGGAAAGGTCATGCCTACCTAGCCTGGTAGTCTTCTTTCAGAAGATCACCAAGGCAATGGATGAAGTTAAAACAGTGTATACAGCATATCTTGACCTGCCTAAGGCATTTGATACAATAACCCATTCAGGCATTGTTGACCAGCTATCTGAGCTAGGTGTATACCCTTACATAACTCACCGGATTGTCAGCTGGCTCACAGACAGGACTCAAGAAGTCAGGATCAGTGAGCCCACCTCCAAGAGACCAGTCACCAGTGGAGTACCCCAGGGCTCTGTGGTGGGTCCACTGTTGTTTGGCCCCTGCATGTCAGAAGTCAAGTCTAACATTAAAGGCCTATGGCTCACCAAGTTCACAGGTGACTGTAGATCAGGAGCTATTGTAGATTCCCCTCAAGAACAAACATCTTGCAAGTGGGTTTAACACAGACAAATAACTGGTGCCAAAGCCTTGGCCTAAAACTTGGTGCCAAAAACATGCATTATAATGTCCTTTGGGGAACTGTTGATGCAAGTTAATTACTCTATTCATAAAATGCCCCTAAGAGTCAACCCAGTAGTAAGGGGTCTGGGAACATATGTAAACGGCAATCTGGCCTTTGACCAGCATGTAGCTAAGATAATAAGAATATCTTTTTATGTCACCCATCTTATAGATAAGGGTATGGCATCCAGGTCCAAAGAAGTTATAGTACCACTCTACTCAGCCCTTATCTGACCAATCATTGAATACAGTACTCCCTTTAGCATGTGTCTAACCAGACACTTGCAACAGTTGGAACACCCACAAAGGTTTCTCACCATGAGAATTCAGGGCATGTATACCCAGAGCTATGTTGACTGTCTAAATGCTCTGTCTCTGTTTTCTGTCTCCTAAAAGCTGCTGAGAGGGGATCTTTGCCTGGGTTGCAGGGCTTCCTCAGACTCAGCCCTGCTGGCTCTATTGTTCATGCGCAAAACAAACAGTACCAGATACACTTGATCCAGCGATCTGAGCTTCACATGTGACATAAAAAGAATGTGCTGGGGCGACAGATATGTGTCCCAAAAGATCCCTCTAGCCATATAAAATAGAGTTCATCCATGACTCTATTCAAACAAAACCGTGTCAGCTGGAAGGGAGATAATAAATTTACCCCCCAGTCTGGCCTTCATGTCCTTTATGGACAGAGACCGTCAATAAAAATTGTTACCTAAATAACACCCCCTGCATATCCTTAGCTACCTGACTATAAGTGTCCCCCATATGATGGAACCCAAATAGTTTGAAGTGCACAGCTAGGCTTATAAGGACCCTAGTGGTCATTAGCCTAGTAACAATCTATGAACTAATTAAACCTTGTAATAAAAATAATAATATAGTACTAATTTCAGAGAGTTTTTACAGATGTAGTGAATTGTTGAATTTTATTATATTTGTATTTGGTTTATAGGAAGATCCTTTGGAACAGTTCAGTAAAATGTTTTACTAAATTGGGACAACTGGTTCAAGTATTATTTTTCTGAAATATAAACTATATTTGATTTTGTCTTATTTGGCTTTGAGTTCAGTGGATTACCAAAGATGCAGATACACCTTCTGGTTCTACCAGTGAATGCCACTATATCTAGTGTTACTAGTTCTGTACATTCTGTAAATGAATTTCTGGAGAAAATTCAAGGTACCAAAGTTAAAAGTCATCCTGCCTTTTAGAAGACTAGTGCTACAGTTTTGAAAGTTTATAATTTTTATTGGAAGGATATCTTCACACGTTACTGTAGATGTTGGAGATCTGTACACTAGCATTAGGAAAGACCTGGGTTTAGGGTTGTAAAATACTTTTATACTTTGAACCATAGGTGAATGAGTTTGTTTTGGAGTTACTTTGCTTTAGTTTAACACAATTTTCTTCTTCTTTCTGGTTATTAGTTTCTCCTTCAAAGTCCATCATAAATCCCAACATGCTTCCTTACATGTTGGGCATCGTTTGACTAAATCTTCTGTAGCACTTGCTGCCACATGAGTAAATAGAATGGTTTCTTGGTTACTAACTCCTGTGTCTTTGTGCATCTTTTGCTGTTTCAGTGGTGTCCTTAAAGTTCTGTATCCTCCAGAAGTTAAGAGGAAAGTAGTGGTAATTATTTCAATGACTTTGAAAAATTTGAATCTCCATCTCAAAAAATGTCATCTGGAAAGTCAGAAATTTTCTTACGGATTCTGTAGAAAGTAAGGTGAAATCTTCTTGCCGAAGACAATGCTCTTGTCAGCCTGGTTGTATTTACTTATGGGTGATAAATCATAAATTTTCTGACACTTCTGCTATGGATTGCAGATAGTTTACTTAATGAAAACTCAATTCACCAAGTTAAATTGGTCAGGATTCAACCTTCTTCTTTCGGCTTTTACCGGTTAGGGGTTGCCACAGTGGATCACCTGTCCGCTCGTGATTGGCAGTGGAGTTTTATGGTGTTGAGTTGCCAGCCCAGTGCCCAACCTTCCACAGAAGGCACACACATGCACACACTTACGCCTAGGGCCAATTTAGTGTGTCCAATCCACCTACAGCATGTCTTTGGGATGTGGGAGGAAACCAGAGCACCCGGAGGAAACCCACGCAACCACAGGGAGGACATGCAGACTCCACACAGAAAGCACCCCAGCCGAGGATCAAACCAGAGAACCTCCTGCTGCGAGGCAGCAATGCTAACCACTGCACCACCGTGGCCGCCCGAAAAGAAACCATTTCTAGATACTTATAAAAAAAGATAAGTTGCATACATTGCTTATTGTTTTAAGCAGATGACTGATAACACTGGCAAAATACAAGTCTCCCTTGGACATAGCAAAGTATAAAGAAAAAGCACACAAGGTATTTTTTTTTTGCTTGGAATGTCTGTATAAATAAAGCAAGAAAGTCAGAATTATGCTCTGTGTACTGCGGTATCATGGAGCAAGAATGGGATAATCTGTCTCATTATCAAGAAAATGTACATCAGATCTGCAATTAAGTTTCTAAAAGTCATGAAGTTGAGAAACACTAAGAGGATTTGAATAATCAAGTTACACAAGGCAATAAGCTTAGCACATATTTTCTACATGTGTTTATATCAGATTATGGTCTACAGTATGCTGGCAAGAAATTTAAAAGGGCTTCCAAAAGAAAGGGAGTTTCTAAGTGTTATGTCCAGTCCAAACTATGAACCATCCAAGGTTAACCTAAAACAAAAATACAACTTACTAAACATTAAAAGAAGAACTTAAAGAACATTACCAATGAGTAAGTTAGCACTGCTGAAGTACTGAAGCACTTCACTGCAAGTGCTAGCCTTCTACCGCTTGCTCTTTACTTACAGGTTGTAGTTTAAAAGGATTTCTACATCATTACCATCATTTCTGCTCTTGAAACTCAAAATTAGGCTTGTGACAGACAAAATCAACCAGAAGAAATTTTCTGTTCCAGTAAGCATGCTAGACCTCTTTCTAGTTTAAATGGAAGAAGGATTCATCAAAGTTCCAGTGGGAAACTAGCACAATT